>NC_142503.1:79642500-79942500 GCF_057876585.1 Rhinolophus sinicus | reverse complement strand
AATGTCACTGGGATTTTGATAGGGATTGCATTGAATCTGTAGATCACTTTTGGTAGTATGAACATTTTAACAATATTGCTTTCCAATCCCTAACCATGGGATGTCTTTCTATTTATTTGTGTCTTCTTTAATTTTTCAATCATCTTTGAAGCACATGGAAAAGTTTTCAGTGGGGAGTGGCCTAGAAACTATGTGACTATTAAGCTCTAGTAAATTACCTATAGAAAAATGCTGTTTTGTTTATAAACAATCACACACACACACAAATGTACTGAATCTTCACTTAGGAAATCATTATGAAACCTACAACTTACAGGAGAATGTTCAGAGAAGAGCTACCAAGATGATTAACAGTTGGAATGATTAAGTTCTGAAATGAAAGAACCATTTCAGAAGCTAAAGAGACAGAGGGGAATGCCTAGAGGGGAATGGTTTGTTGATACTCTTCAAATAGATGAGGGGTTTCTACACAGAGATTAATGACCTCTTTTCTGAGAACAGGACCAAAGAAAATATATTTACGCTGAATGAGTAAGATTAACAATAAAAAAAATTGTCTTGGTAGTGATCATTTTTAATCACTGCAATAAATCAGGTTACAGATTCTCCTTCTCCACAGGCTTATAAAAAGTAAATAGTTTGATTCACCCTGGAGACAAAGTAATGAGAGTTGATCTCTGATGACTCCTATTAAGATTCATTAATAGAAAACAAAAGCTTAAATTAACTTTTAAAGAAATCACATATTTCTTCAAATAACTTGCAAATTGAATCTCAGTGACAACAAGTAACTGTCAGGTACTTCAAAGCTATAAAGGGTTAGTTTTTGTCCAACATACTTTAAGAATAAAGCTTAAATTTCTGAACTCATGATTTTCTACAGATATAGTTTTGGAAAACTCTAAAAATGTACTCTAAATTACAAAAGATATTTAAGGGGTAAGTGCGCAAGTGTCACATTACATATTATGGAAAGCATTCACATTTCTATATAATTTTTTAAAGTATTTTCAAAGATTGTGTCTAGAAGACTGTTGCAAATAGATTAAATGCTGGTGGAAAATAAATCCAATAATTGTAGGGATTTAAAAAAGAGAGAGAGAGAGATGATTCTGATCCTTGATAATTCAAAATCCAAGAGAGAATCAGATTAGTAAATTGCAGCCTGATGTACAAAAATATGATGCTAGAACCATACAAAGGGCTGTAAGTGCATATTAGATGGAGTTACAGATACTATTTGGAAAAAAATAATATTCGAACTGGGTTTTTACAGAGTGAGCAAGAGTTTTTCAAACACATTAGGGAGTGGGTAGACTAGGCAGAGAAAACCACAAAGGCGTGGAGGGAAGAGAGGAGGGCATGCCAAATAATATGAGAAGTTTAGTGTGCCTGGAAGGTAATGATCAAACAGGAGCCGCAGAATGTCGGTTAGAACCAGGTTGCAAAGATGTTTGGACTTTAAACTGTTCAATGAAATTTCGTATGCAAACCAGTTTCTTTGACCTCTATTCCAGAGTTCTAAATGGGCAGATGATTCTGCTACAGCTTTTACAAGGACCAGAGCTCGAGAACCAGAGTGAAAGGCAATGGGGAACCCACAAAGTTCACTGTGTGTTTCCATGGTCCTGAGCCACCTAATGAACCGTTCAGAATTTTTGTTAGAAAGGCCAATTACATCATTTTATTCATAAATGGCTTCACAAAGGGCTCAGGGAGACAATGCCACTGCCCTGCTGGACTGCAGAAGAAAATAGTTAAATCTACAAAAATCTCCTGTGTTTACATTCACTACATGGTGCATTGGAAAATGGTTGGAGTTTTTTTTTCAATCCCAAAGAAACAGAAGATGTACTTGGGCAGATAAAGTAAGGCTGATTAATTTACACGCACAGATGACTTCCAGGCTGACCGTCATCCACTTGACAGGATGGAGCAGCCTGATATTCCAAAAAATGAGTATTTCATAGCAAAACTGTGACTCTTACCAATAAGTGGGGTAGGAAGTTGGTGAGGAGGGCAGTGAGAGAGGTTTATAGTAACGTTGCCCCTGGATAAAAACCCACAAACCTAAAGCCTAAAGCCATTTTCGAGCAACAAAACTCTTCAGAGGAAATATATGAGATACAAGGCTCTCAACAAGTCAAAGATTTAAGTCCTTGATTTTCAAATAACCATTAAGTGTTTTTCCTTAACTTTTAGAAATGGATGCAGAAAATTGTTAGAGATCATGTGAATAGTCTTCTAGAGCTTAAGTGATTAAAGAAAACCAAAAAACTGAAGTTTGCAAATTTTAAGAGTTAATTTTATGGATTTGGCAAATTTCAGAAGTTAATTCAATTTCATGGATTTGGGAGCAAAAAAGAACCTCAGGAGCAGAGATCACTAATCTGCTAAATTGTGTGCAGAACATGAACTAATGAAAGACTAAAAATAAATAATTATAGAGATTTGTTTGAAAGTTGAAATATGAAGAATAGTTCTCTAGGATATACTTTTAATAATTTGACTTATAAAGTAAACATGATGACTCTTTTTGGGGCCATACTTAGTTGGTATAAATAGTGTAATAAAAAAATCTTTTTTTAAATCCCTGTTGGCATGAAAAAAAAAGTTCTTCTAAATAAGTGAATTTAAAGAGAAAGCAGAGACCAGTTTAGACAGGTCCTTTGTATTAACCTGAGAGGTAATACAGCTTGAAAGAGAAAGCTAAGGATGTCTAAATTGTAGGATGGGGTAGTTTCAAAATGCCAGCTTTTTCATTGCAGTTTTATTGTTTCTTGAAAAAATATGAATTCCTGTAATATCATGAATCCGTTTTTATGTGTAGTCATTGATTAATTACTTGATTCTAAATATTGCATACTAGAAAAATTTTCAGTTTTCTAGTATTTACTGTGAGAAAAATATGGAAACAATACAAAAATGGGATGATTCTCAAATGGTACATTTAATTTTCAGTGTGATCATTGGTATAATAAATCCAGAACACTAAAATAAAATAAAATACATGCACACACTTATGCTCGCTTATTTCCTACCTCTTTTCTAGTTTCAAAGCATGGAATACTCACCTATTATTCTAGCTACAAAGTGTTCTGTCTTCAAATTATTCTGATTTAGTGAAGGCGTTTGTTATTCTGAATTTTCTAAGTAATTACCTTAATTCATTGATTTTCTAGGTTATGCATACAACAAATTTGGATGTAGCACATATTCCTCAGATAGAGAAAAAACATTTTCAATAATGTCATACAAAATAAAATTTATTTCCTCTGGAATCATTCAGTACATGACAGCCTACGTCTTGTGAGCATCATCTAAAACACTTTTGCCTGTAGATACAGAGCACAGCAGAAAACCAAAATTTGCCCGTTTGAATGATAAAGATCCTTCATTTTATTTCACTATCTGAGTGTCAGTGCTGCACTAATCGAAATTTATTTTAAAAAACATTCACTTGGCTATATAGATAAAGAGTTCGAACCATTAGTAAATTCTGTTACTATTATAGTGAAGACTAAAGGACATCATCCTTTGATAAAATGTCTATAATATAAAGAAAAAGAATATGCAATTGGAAAGCTATTACTCATTGTTAGAATTAGGGGTGGGAGTAAGTTCCAGATAAATAAACTGAAAGCTATGTCCTATAGCTGTTTTCTACCAAGTGTTTTTCTAATGAATAATCAAGAAACACCTGGCTTATATTTACTGAATGTAGGATTTATGGACCTTATAGTAGGGATCCCTTTGGCATTTGGGGCTATCAGCCTATAAATAGCAAGGTAGACATAGTTCCTAAGAGATTCTCTCCTAATGAATTAAATTATTCTGAACACAGATTCCAGATTGCTCAAATCTGGTGCTGCTCATCTCCATTACCCATTTCTATGTATATCACCTCAAACTACAAATCTACAGCCTGATTTACTGGAGAACACCAACAGGATTCCTTTATCTTACAAGCCTTATTCTGCTTGTATAAAGATAGTATCACTCATTACTTTTACTACTGAGGATACTTCATTAAGTAGAATCTTATGTTTCAGAACTATCTCCATGAGGTCCCCACTGAGTAACAATAGAAAACAAGTGAATTCACTTTTGCTTTTCATTTGAATATAAGGGTTATAAAATTTTTTAAAACGTATAAAAAAATAGAGTAGGTAGACTTTAGTTGGCTACTACTAAAACTCTCAATATATCAACCATATAACATGTACTTGCTCAGTTTCCCTCTTATCCTCCTCTACCCTACTGAGCTCTGCCAGCCTCCCAATCAGAAGAGAGTGCTAACCCACTCTGCAAGGCTACGGTCTGAACACAGAGACTGGCTGAGAAAAAGAGACTATCCAGTTTATTACTTGTGCTTGAATCACGTTTAAATTGGTTAATGTACCCCTAAAAATATCAAATGTTGACTGTACTCAATTCACTATGATGGGGTGATATCTGTCAGACCTAGTCCTCAATTAGTCGGATGAACTGTGATCTAAATATTTCTCTTTCATTTTTATCACTAGTTCTCTCAATATGCCTAGGAATATACGCTACACAAAATAGGCAGTGTCAAGACCTAACACCTCCCCAAAGAGTTTCCATACAAGAATATCAATTAAGAAACAGAAACATGACTTACTTTTTTTCCCAAGCCATAGCTAAATATTACATTTAATAACTGCCCATGCCATAAGTCTCAGGGGAGATTCATTTCTACAGAAGGTATAAGCATCTCTAAAATGTTTATATCTTTACTCTTGTTGGTGAAGAGATTGAAGAGGTATTTTATATAGAATTACATTGTCTTAGAAGTCTTAGAAGTCAGAGTTTCTCTTTGCAATGCGGTGTCTTACACCTTTTCTGACAGGAGAATTCACTTTCAAGAATGAATTTTCCATCCATCAGTCCTCTTATCTCGCTACTGTGGGAGCAGCTAAAACTGTTTTTCTGGCTGTTTCTTGTGACTATGTCAATTTGAGGAGATATAATTACATGTGTCTTATAAAAATAAATAAATATGTAGAGACTTCTGGTATGAATATGGCAGTCTATATCAGCTCCCTGCTCCACAGCTGCTCCTCCTGGAAATTATATGAAAAAATTAAAGATCTCTCCTACACACCCCATTTTCAATGACACTAGGAGATACGTGTACTATGTATGTTTAGCTAATATATACGTATTGACTGAGTAAGTCAGGGAGGTTTGGCAGAAGCTGTACGAGAGGAAGAAAAGAGGAGAGGGTGGAAAGAGACCCTGCAGTGGCAGTTCTTCAAAAGCACGAGAAAAATATACTTTCTGAAGCTGGGGTGTTCATTCTGAAATGCAAAAGTAATATACTTTATATGAAGACTGGCAGCAGCAGCTTCCTTGATAAGGTTTAGAAAGGAAGTTAGAAAGGAAGTAAAAATTAAAGTACATATCAAAACCTATGTACGGCCAAAAGGAAAACAAAACATAAGCTAAATCAAAACATATGTATTTTTGAATGTATACCTCATATTTATATTTGCTATATCACAAGTACATAGAATATTGTCTGCCATATAGTAAGTATTTGTTGAAGGAATACATGAATCAAATACAAAAAATTGTCAAAGACTACAGATTGTACAAAAGAGAATCAAAATGGCTTTTACACATATTTAAAATGTTCAATCATTAGTCATAATAAGATAAATTATTCCATTTTTCATCTATTAGATTGACAAAAATGCAAATACTGATCAAGCTTCCTGTTGGCAAAGCTGTGAGGAAACAGTTATTATCATATGTTGCTGATGGGAATGTAATTTATGTAAGATTTATGGAGAGCAAATTGGCAATATCTCCCAAAAGTACAAAGGCATATACCTTTTGACAGCAATTCTACTTTGGGTAGTGTCCTAGAGACCTGCCCACGTGTACAATGAAGGATGTATAAGGTGATTTATTGCAGCATTATTATTACAAGTAAAATAATGGGAGAAAATCAAATTCCCCTGGATAAGGGACTAGGACTGTATAAATTAATTATAGTATATCCACTCAATGGGAATATGATACAGTTACAGGACAAATGAGACAATTCTCCTAAGATCTCCAGGATATATGATTAAAGAAAAGAAGTATAAGTCAAGACAGTATTTATATGCTATCTTTTGTGTTTGAAAAACAAAGGTAGAAAATAGGAATATTTATTTGCAGTTATTTGTATAGACACAAAGAACGCTGGAAGCACTCACGAGAAGCTAAACACAATTGTTCCCTATTTGAGTGATGGAAGCAGGAGCTAAAGAGAGAGACGTGGGAAAGATGCATATATACATGCCTTTTTATAGCTTAAATTATTGGAACTGTGCAAAGGAATTTCATATCGAATTTTAAAATTTAAATTAAGAAAAGAATTATGAAAAAAGATAGCAAATAAAATAAAGTACTGATGCCCAGATTCATCACAAAATGACTCTCTAAGATTCATAACAATACAAAGACTCATTCATTCAATCATTCTCTCAACAAATGTTTATTGTGTTACTTCCACTATTCGAGATGATGGAGATACCATGCTGAACTGAACAGGGGTAGGTGAGATGGCTATTCTTCTGGAACTTCTATTTCAGGAAGATAGAAAGACAATGGACAAGTAAATTATTAAATAAGAAAATCAGGATGATATTGCATGGTATTAAGTGTTATTGTTAAGATAAAATAGCATGATGTTCTATAAACAATAACTTGAGAGGCTTTTTTGGGGGGTAGAGTGGTCTGAGGAAGCTTCTTCAAAGATGAACGTGGAAGGTTACATTTGAATTATGACTTGAATGATGAAAAAGATACAGGAATGCACACATCAAAAGAATAAGCACTCCATTCAGAGACCAGTTGAAGCAAAAGCTTGGGGTGGGAACAAGCTTAGCATGTCTGAGGACAGAAAAACATACAGAGTGAATACAGAGAAATGAACAAGGACTCGAGTGGCACGAATTAAGAGGTAAGTGTGTGGCCCCTAATGTAGAGCCATCCACATCCTTGATGGCTAGGGCAAGAAGACTGGATGATATTCTGAGTGGGATGAGGAGCCAATGGAAGATTTTACATATACGTGTCAAGTGGTCTGACCTATGCAAAGAAAAGGCTTGACTAGGCTCACTGGCTGCATATTTTAGGGGGAAAGAGTAAAAACAGCATAGATGGATGTGAAACATGGTTGGACATGTGTATGAAACTCACGGGAAAACTCAGGAATCAAGATGAAAAGATTTAGAAATCATCTCTATATAAATGTTATTAAAACTAAAGGTGTAGGAGATAAATAAAATCGCTTATAAATGAGAACAGATACAGAAGAGATAATAAACACAAAATTCACCCCATGGGCATGCCAACTTCTAGAAATAGGGAAGAAGAGAGATCAAAAATAATTTCTACAAGTTGAAGGGCGCCTGGATGGCTCAGTTGGTTACAGCACGAGCTCTGAACAACAAGGTTGCCGATTCGATTCCCACATGGGCCAGTGAGCTGCACACTCCCCAACTAGATTGAAGACAATGAGCTGCTGGTGGGGTGGCCGGATGGCTCAGTTTGTTAGAGTGCGAGCTCTCAACAACAAGGTTGTGGGTTCAGTTCCAGCATGGGATGGTGGGCTGCGCCCCCTGCAACTAAAAATGGAAAACAGCGACTGGACTCGGAGCTGAGCTGCGCCCTCCACAACTAGATTGAAGGTCAACTTGGAGCTGATAGGCCCTGGAGAAACATACTCTTCCCCAACAAAAAATTTTTTTTAAAAAAATTTAAAAATTTACATGTTAATATATACAAAAAATATTTTAAATTCTGTACAAATGAAAGCAACTAATATAAAATTAATATATTCCGAAAATATTTGCAGGAAACATGATTTTCAAGTGTTTATATGTGTTATTAAAGATTATTTAATGGGCTCCTGCTCTTCATCTTAAATAAGGCAAAACTTATGATCCAATAATTATATTAACAAAGATCATAAAGACGTGGGAAATGTATACTTTTGTGAATTATTAAAGAAATAGAAAACAAACATTTCTTAGGATACCATTGTATTCTTTATCTATGAATAAAACAATTTTAAGTAAAAATATTCAAAGCTTGTGAGACTGTGGTAAAACTAATACAGTTGAGCACAGCTATCTGCTTTGCAATAAGCAACGTGTAGCAAAAGACGACATGTTCATCCAATATGACTCAGTAATTCCATCTTTGAGAATATGCATCCAAAGCATTACTTATATGTAGAATCAGGTTTCCGTTGCAATACCTTTAACTTCCCCAAACCAGCACCTTTGTGTTATCAGCACCACACTCTAACCAACTGAGCTAACCAGCCACTCCCTCAATACCTTTAACTTTAAGAAACCGCAGAAAATCAATAGAACCACATAGAGACAAGTGGTTAAAACAAATATAGTATATGTTCATTGGATGAATACTTCGAAACTTCTTAAAAATTATCATTAAAAGAGACCTATGAAAACCCATGGAAATGTGTCTAATAAGTGGGATTTTTTAAGAAGACTAAATGATATTTGTATTGCTTCTGTCGGTCCCATTCTAATGACAAATACATGGATTTTTCTCATTTCCATTCCCATTTCTAAGATATAAACTCCCAAAGGACTAGCTCTCTGTCCACTCCCCTCCCCAAGTATGGACCTCTACCATTTGGCCATTTACCCACTTTGTTGGCATAGCTTTAGGGATGTGGCTATAAGTTAACGAGGGTATCATTACTAATGGATTTTCACTTGGGATAAGTATGATTCAGAACAAATGGGGTAGAGCTCTGATGAGGCTCCAATAAGTCAGAGATGGAGGGTTCGCCAGAGGTAAGTCAGACAGAGAAAGGCATGTTGCGTAATATCACTTATATTTGGAATCTAAAAAAAGCTGAACTCATAGAAACAGAGACTAGAATGGTGGTTACCAGGGGCTGAGGGGTGGGGTAAATGGAGAGAGGTTGGTTAAAGGGTACAAACTTCCAGCTGTAAGATGAGTAAGTTCTGGAGATCTAATATACAGGATAGTGACTATCGTTGATAATAGTGTACTATGTATTTGAAAATTGCTAAGAGAATAGATCTTAAATGTTCTCACTTCAAAAATGAAATGGTAATTATGTGACCTGATGGAGGTGTTAACTAAGAGGAAGGAAAGAAGGGAGAGAGGGAGAGAGGGAGAGAGGGAGAGAGGGGGAGAGGGGGAGAGGGGGAGGGGGAGGGGGAGGGGGAGGGGGAGAGGGAGAGGGAGAGGGAGAGGGAGAGGGAGAGGGAGAGGGAGAGGGAGAGAGAAAGAGGGAAAGAGGGAAAGAGGGAAAGAGGGAAAGAGGGAAAGAGGGAAAGAGGGAAAGAGGGAAAGAGGGAAAGAGGGAAAGAGGGAAAGAGGGAAAGAGGGAAAGAGGGAAAGAGGGAAAGAGGGAAAGAAGGAAAGAAGGAAAGAAGAAAGAAAGAAGATCCCTAATGGGAAATTTGAGAATTTTGGTGAGCAGGTTAAGAAAATATTTCACTTAAGAGGCTTTTTCAAAGCATCCTCCAAATCATAACACACACACACACACACACACACACACACACACACACACACACACAAATGGGCTTGTCTCCGAAATATATAAGAAAACATTCCCTATAATGATTTAGGTATTTACAAAGCACAATGACTTTTTCAGACAACAGAGGAGTGATTGAGCATTCCTGTTGTCCAGGCGAATCACAAAAAATATTAGCTCTCCCTATACGTGTGTGACTCTCTGCCCTCTGAGGCATTTGCTCACAATGGAACTTTATTTCTATAACGATCCACTGAGTCTCAAGAAGAAATGCAAATGTATTGTATGCTCTTCTTCATTACTTCATTTGCAAAGCAAATAATTGCTCACAAAGGAAATCCAAAAGAACATATAAAACTCAGTCCACTTAAAAAGAAGCGTAAGTCCAGTGCTGAAAGACTATACTCCTTATTCCTGTGCAGAAACTTACGATTCTAGAGAAGAATCTATTGACTCTGTTTAGTTTTGTAGAGATGCAGATCAACAGGAGAAAATCATGTGCTAAGATCTGATTGAGTATCTGCTAGAATTGTCTAACAATAAATAGGAACATAAATGTATATAGTCAACATCTTAGTTTGCTAACAGGCATTTGATTTATCCTTTGATGTAGTAATTGTAACAAATTTTTACTGTATTTTATTATAGAAACATTAATTTTGTATATTATTTTCTATATAGAAAACACGCATCAGAGCTGCAGCAATGATACTGCAATGAATCCCATGTACTGCCTGTCTTAGCCTGGTCCCCCCAGAAATTGGAGCCTACGGCAAAAGATTACGCTGTTGCAGGAAATGCAATCCCAGAGAACTGACCATAGGGACAGGGGAGTGAGGCGGAGTAAAAAAATAGAGTAAATTACAAGAACATGTTATCAAATTGATAGCTACTGATTGTATGACTTCATAGAACTGTTCCCTATGAAATCATACAAAGTTCATCTCAAAACAATCCATCCAGAGGGGGAAAGTGAGAAGAGTATATTCCCTGGTTCCTATCTGCCATGTGTCAAAAAAAAAAAAAAAAAAAAATTGTCCTCAGGGAAGTTGGAGGACATATACTTTCAGATTGCATATGCATGGGCACTGGGCTGAACCCCATGCTCTGTTTGTGCCTGTGGAAATCAAACGTTAGCCTTAGAACAGGGACAAGACGTGTGGAACACAGGCATAAGAGAAGGCGCTATCAGGTGGCACCTGTGGGAAGTTGTTAGAGCCCCCACAAAGCAGACGGCCACTCGCAGTGGTTGTAACAAGGCATAGTGAGGCCAAAAGCTTGTGAAGTCTGTTGGAGACCATGCAAAGGAGACGGCCAATCACAGTGGTTGTAACAAGGCATAGGGAAGCCGAAAGGTTGTGAAGTGGTACAGAAAAGAGGTGATTCTCAAATTGTTGAAGACATCTGAAGACCACAGTGGGCTTGTGAAAACACAAATTGCTGGGTGCCACCCCCAGAGTTTCTGATTTCAAAGGTCTCAGGTAGGGCTAAGTAATTCACATTTCTAAGAACTCTGTAGTGATTCTGATGCTCCTGGTCCCAGACTTGGAGAAACACTGCACACATCTGCAGTCCATCGTACCCCTCCCACACATGTTCCCGTGGGAGCTGTTACTGTGTATTAGCCAACTCCTCCAGTTCTATTTCATGGGCTGGTCGTGGGCTGTACTTTCCTGGCTATGCTGAATGTTGACTCTTGTTATCCACTAAGAATCACTGAAGATGGTAGGGGAAGTGTCGTGAGGACATACCATCTTCTCATCTATATGTCTCAGGTGAGGCCTTTGTACAAACTGCAGGCACAGTGAGGAGAGAGAGCTACTTGCACCAGCCTGGAGGGTTCAATGGAATCTAGACGACCGACGTACTTCTCTCTTGAATCCTAAACCAAATACTACCTTTTTCTGTGGCTACCTGTCTGCTCTGTTCAGCTACACAGTGTGACGTTTTATGAAAAGGTGGGAAGAATAAGGTAAATCTAGGAAAACCATTTTAAGAAGTTGATTTGTTTACTAAGCTCCTTTTCAAATTCTTGTGTATCTGTACTTTAAACTTTGAGAACGGTAAGGAAATATTTTATGAAGGTGATAACTGAGCAAAACGTGTATCTAGAGGTTAGAGACTTTGATATCAAATGGGACCTCACAACACAGATAACTTGTAAAGAGCAGACTGTGAACAGGGACACATGATTTTTCACTTTTTATAATGAATATTTGTTAGAAATTCTTTGAGTTCCCTTGAAGCACATAAGTATCACAAAAATCTCAACAAGTCATCCATTTAGGAACACATCTGCTAAATAAAAAATGAGGTTCAGAGGTATAGAGACCCATCCCATCACAGTTATTTCACAGGTGACTTCTCTTGCTGACCTTGTAGCTACAGAGTACAGGCCCTTCCAGTAGCCCCAAGGGAGCTTCTGTTTAATTGAGTTAATAATTTAATAATAACTACCAGAGGGCCTGTGAAATCAAATGTAAGGGATGAAAAGATTCTACAGACAGCACAACATTTGGACAATTTCCATTCAGTCATTCAATATTTATTGAACACCTGTCTTACAACAAGAACTTTGCTAAGTACCGCAAAGTGCAAAGATGGTAAATAATACTTTTGCCCTCTAGAAGTTCATGGTCTACTATGGGAGATAACGAATAAACAAATAATTCCAATAATTTGTAAAAAGGAGCTTTTTCAAAATACGAGGCAGGCGTGATAGGATTCCTTCAAGAAACACTGTTTTAGTACTATGTAAGGTGGAACACTTGTTTCTGGCATAAGTAAACCCTATAAACATGGTAAATTGAATCTTCAAATCAAATAATAAGATATATTTATAATAATGCATTACACACACATACATACACATGTGCTATATTCATGAGACACAATTTACAAGTAGAGTACCTGCTCTGTCCATCTCTCCTGAATCTTACCTCTGTCCAGCCTGTCTCACATCTGACATATGGCTCACATTTCTGTGGAAATGTGGTAGAATGGAAGAGGAGGTAAGAAATGAATTTTGTAATAGTCAAGAATGAGATTCTCTGTCACCAGACGTAACTTTAATCAGTTGTTCTCATGAATTATCTGGGGAAATGAAGAAGAGTGGGAATCTGGAAAGACCTGTTCTTAGACTATTTCTTAGACACTTCCTCCACACAAGATAAATTAAACCACAGATACTGTGAGAGATCTGTAAGAAAACAAGTAGAACGTAAAGTATGAAGGGAACAGGATCCCAGCGGAGATTTTCTTTTAGGAAATATTTTGTTTCTTTATTCAACCAAAAATATGTGTAAGTTAAGGTTAATATCTAAATTTTTTGCCCTCTAAATATTAAGTAGTATTAGTTTTTAAAAAGATAAAATTTATTATAAGTAATCACCAAATATGAATAATATTATTGGATATGTATTAAAGCTCCTGAGGATACAGAAGGAGAGAGAACAGAGAAGATATATTTTCCTTACTTTTCTTCATCCTTCCTCCCTTCTTCCTCCTTTTTTTACCCTCATGCCCTGCCTCCCTTTCCTTCCTCCTCATCATCCTCTATTAAAAATAAAGAGTTCTGGTTTAATCATACAACAGCCAAGTGCTTTGGGAGCTCAGAAGAACGGGATATCATGCTAGGTGAGGTGACATTTGAACTTAACCCTCAGAGGGGAGTTGTTTATCAAGGAGAAAAATGGCCCAGGTAAAAGGCAGCATGGGTTTGACCTGAGGATCGGCATGGCCTGTCATGAATGACGATCAGCATAGCAAACTAACACAGCATCTGCCTTCGTATCACAAAATGTTCACACTGCTCTTGCTACATTTCTTAAAACGCAGCCAGTGACAAGATCTTTTGATTCGTAAGTATTCATTTTTAACCCTTTGAGAGAATGAAAGAGGAATGCAACAAAGTCAATTACACAGAATGAGATGGTTTCCCTCTGAACACCTATGTGAGGGCATTGTGGGACCAAGGAAGATGCTACTGAGGGAAACTTAGGCCATGGGTGCAGAACTGAAAAGCCATGAGAGAAGAGAAGCTTCATATTTCTTTCAAGTTCCTTATTTCAACACTTGCTCCTTGAATAACTGTGAATGCCTACTAGGGAGAATCTCTCTGCCCCTTTTTCCTGCTTCACTGCATGTCTTTCCTCAACCTAGTACTAACCCAGTTAAAAACTCAGCAATGAGACTGTCCCAGTTAATACTCGAGCTATGCTAAATGCAAACGATTTTGATGAGGATATGTGTGACTCTGTTTAGTTTATGATAGGGTTTCTACAGGAAAATGCATTCCTGATTCTCAAAGGGGCAACCTAAAAATAGTTTGGGTTAGAAAAGGTCATCTGGATGTTGGACACTTATGTAAGAAGCTAAAAGACATGGAAGTCAACAGTGGTGATGTCAACAGTCTGAGTTGGATTTCTCACATCCTGTGAGACTGGAAAAGGACAGTGGGAGGCAAGCACTGGTTGCATCTTTTGTTTCTTTGAATTTCACAGTGGATAACGCCAAAAGGTGGATGGCTATTTAAAGGTCAGCTTTATCTTTTGTTGATTACTTCATAGCATACATTTTTTTATAAAGGTCTATAAAAAAGTAATGAAATGATATTTGATTTCATACTGAGAGCAAACTATGTTAAGTAAATAATTACAAAAGAAAAACATTTATAGCAATGTAAGTCGCATGAGAAACATAACACTATTCTAAAAGGACATTGCATGTACTATTTTAAATATTCTGAATTAAAACTTTCACATATTTTAAATCCTGAGTAAGAAGTTAGGATTGTAATTGTTTTTGTTTTACTATTCAAAATGTATTTGAGGTTTTCACCAAGGTTCATCCATTTTTCTCAGGCTTTTATGATCCAAATGTAACCTCTCAGCTGGCTTCCTCCACCTTTTTCTCTTACAATTTACCTCCAATCTTCTCATCGCCACGACTGCCATCTCTTTTATTGATGTCAAATGTATTACCCTTTTTCTTAGAAGTTTGTCTCTAAACCTTCTTTTGTTGAAGACCACATCCTATTACCCTTTCTAAATGACTTTTTTGTTTCACTTTTCTAAACATATCAAAATAAATAAAACACTAATTTTGAAAAGTATTTTTGTTGAAACTTCAATAGTTTTCCTTTCTCACATCAATTTATTTTCCACCTGAAGGTGGAAGATACTTGCAGCAACTAGTAATGTTGTCCAAGAAATATCTTCATTCCATGCTTTTATGCTTTTGTATTGTGAAGGTGAGACGATGCAACCTGAAATTTAAAAATCCTTATTATGATTAGTTGAAAACCAACACATTGAGTCTCTACTAGGAGGATAATATGGCTTTGAGTTTATTGGATCTTGATGAAAGCAAGATTTCAATGAGGCAACTCCTGCCCTGCAAAGGTTATTCAAAGGCTCAGAAAACCTCTGCCAACAGAATGAGAAGAGCAAAGGAAATAGCAGGGGGAAATGAGTTTTCAAGTGTATATAAATAAAAATAGTATTTCTCATTTCAAAGGGTGCTCAACTCTGAGAATTACTGGTACTCTACCTACCCCCCCAACCGACTGAAAATATATATTAGTTTTATCATGAAATAGAAATACAATATATTAGAAAAATGTCCCATCCCAACAACCCTGTGCAGACCCTTCTATATATTGAAAGACTAGGCTGAGATCTGGACAATGGTTCTGAGACTTAACCACAGTCTTGAGGCCAGCTGGGAGAAAATCAGAAGTAAATTCCCCTAGGATCATACGGGAGGACTGTTTCTCTCAAATCTCAGATGGAGAGAAAAATTAACACACCTATTTTCTTTGCTAAAACTTCAGGAGGCGAGAGGATGTATCAGACCCTCTTGTACTCTGTCTTGCATCCTCTCAGGACCACCTGATTCTATGAATCGTTTCCTACAGGATTTGCCTTCAGTTATGGCCACAATGCCTTGGCTCAACCCACTCCATGTGATTTCTGCATCCTTGCAGGGCTTTTCCTACACTCTGACATGAGGCAGTAAAGAGAGACAGCATGGCATGCTCTCAGCTGTGAGACACGGGCACAGCTCAGAAATACGAGGCTTTCCTTGCTCACCTAACCAGGGCTGCTCTCAAAAAGGAGGTGACAAAAGATCTCTCCTTGGAGATCTTTTGCGAGCAATTTGGAAAACATTCTGTTTATTTCTCAAAAGGTCTCAATGGAATCAAACTCCAGTGGCCACACCAAGAAGCAGTCTAGAGACAGACTTTTATATAGACTCTTCATCTTTACCCATTCGCCCTCACTGGTACCTCAGTTATTCTCCCTAGATTGATACCCCATAATTTTTCAAATAAGCCACCTATATGCAAATCCTCAGTTCCATCTCTGCTTTTGGTAAGAAACCAAGGAGATTTATAGAGAAAGTTAATCCTTTCAGAATACTCATAAGTGGTTTTGTGGTAGAAATCTCAGTTTTCTAAATCTGTAGAGCCAACAAGACTCATGTTAAAGTGTATGTGAAGGCAAAAGAGTAGAATTAAGATTTTATTCAGTTCTACTCACAGCTTTATGTTGCTCCTTCTTCTTTTAATATCCTATTGGTTTGATTTCTTTAAACCACTTTGATGAATCTCAGCCTATAAAGGTCTCTCTCTTTTTCCTTTATCAAAATGTCCTATTTTAGGTTGTGCTCTTCTAGTACCTTGTCTATACTGCTTCAGGTCCAGACAGCCATTCGCCTTCCAGGTGTTCCTTATTATAAGATTTATAAGTGACTTAAAATCTAACCACCTCATGAATCTGATGAAAAAAATTGAGGGTCAAACAGTGGTAAATTAGCTGACCTGAGGCACTCCATCCAAATGGTTAATAGCCTAATAAATTTCTTTGCCTACTGCCTTTACCTCAAATGGATAGAAAGAACTAAAATTATTTCTAGAAAATAAATTAGCATTAAATCAATAAATACAATATTTCCCCCATGATGTATGTTCCCAGTATTTTATTTTACTCTTTTCCCAAAATATAGTAATCCTTGTGTTCCATTATGTTGATCAGACATTGTATTTCATCTTTCAATGATATAGTTAGCAAAAAATTATATGAAACATTTTAATAATGCAATGGGCAACATTTTATATTTAACAAGACATTTAATAATGTTACTATGAAACAAAAACAAGTAATATATTCTGGGCAGCATATTCTGATGTGTATGAAGATAATATGCACAAATACCGTTAAGTAACACCTTATTATAGTACAAATGGGATAAGATAATGCCATATCACTGATTTGTTTTGTGTTTGATGTTTATTTATTCCTTCGGATCTCAAATATAGGGGACTAACTATATCAAACTCCTCAACACATAATCAACATTCTTGATGCAAGATTCCTCTCTTGTTCTATTTATTCATTCTTTAAATCAATCATGTATATCTGTATATTCCACTTCCCTTCTCTTCATTCCCAGGCAACAATTTTAATATACTAAATGTATTTCTGTTTATTTGAGTATGCTTTTACAAAATACAAATTGCATAATGTACAAATATTTTAATTTAGTTAAATGTTATTATGCTATGTATCGCATTATAGTTCCTATTTTTTCCACTAAAGATTATGCTTATAGACCCAGAGATTTGTGTCTACTTAGAGTACAACAAGCCACAAGAGAACATAGATCCCACCCCAAAAATAAGAAAAGTAAAGAAACTACAAAATCAGAGGGGGTTTTGTTGTTTTGTTTCATTTTGTTTTCTTTGAGTCCATCAGTGAGTTGAGGTCTCAAGACAATGGAGTGAATTGAATTTCAAAGGTGACAAACTCCTCCACGAAAGACAGGATATTCAAAGTTTTTTGCACTGGCAAAGCGCAAGACAAAGGAGTAGCACTCATTAAAGTAGGTAAAGAAAAAAAAAAAAAAGAAATGTTAACAAATATATGACAGTGAAGTATGGACTAGTATGACAGGTTCAAATCTCTGATAGTCCCAGAAACAAACGATTCCCAAGCCACTTGACAGAATCTTCTCATAAACCTTTACCAGGTATCCATGAGAAAGAGTGGAGGCAAATAAAGGATACCTGAGAAAGCCTTCCTTAGCTGCGAAAGCCTGGAGGTTATGATGAGCTGTTGCTGTGAAACAGGCATAAAATCCACAAGTGACTTGGACTATTCTCACATAAAACAAAAGCTGTCCTCCTTCAGGTATAGGCCAGGAAATCTGCCTGTCCTCTGATCCCCCAAATTGGTGACCTGTCACTGGACAAGGGATAAAACATAAGCTGTCTCTTAGGAAGAAAAGAACAACCTGCCTTTTTCCTGCCCCAGGCTAAGTTTGGCTGCTGCTGGTAGAAGGATAGAAAGTCTCTTGCTTCAAGCATCCTGCACAAAGCAGAATGCTATTGCCACTGGAAGAGGACCAAGAAATCTGCTTGTGTTCACAATCCCCTGAGGAAGACACAATTTGTAAGAAGCAGTTTCGCTGCTACATGGAGAAGGACAAAAAAGCAGAGAAAGAGACCCCTGTGTACTCCCTAGAGTTCAGGGTTAAAGGAACTAATGATTAGATTGCTTCAATCCCCCTGCACAATCTGACAGAAGCAGAGGAATACTGATTTCTAAGAGTAAACATTATTTACTTCAGTCTCTAGTCTTCTTTTACACATAATGTCCAAAAAAAATAATTATAAGAGAGAAATAATCAAGAAAAAAAGGACTTACCAGAAATAAAAGATAAAGCAGTCAACAAAACCAGACTCAGAGATGGTCCATGTGCAGAATATTTGACATGGACATTAAAATAACTGTAATAAATATGGTCATGAATCTAATGGAAATAAGAACAACATGGATGAAATTTTGGCAGAGAGATGGTCACCGTAAGGAAATCAAAAGGAAATAAAATAGATTCTAAAAGATATCAAATGAAATTTTTCTTTAAATGGCTGACTTTCAGACTGGATACATTAGAGAAAGTAATCAATGAAGTGGAATATGTTTTGACAAAAATTCTCCAAACTGAAATATAAATATAAGAAAGAGAAAAAAAAAAGAAAACAAACAAACAACAACAACAACAGAAAAACACCCAGAATATCTAAAACCATTAACAATGATCTAACGTATGTGTAATTGGAGCCCCAACATTAGAAGAGAGAGATAATAGGGTTGTAGAAGCATTTGAAAAGATAGCAGATGAGAACTTTACACAACTAATGAAAGACAACAAACCACAGATCTGAGAAGCTCATAGAATGTAAAACAGGATCATAAGAAGACTACCACATATAGGTACATAAATCTTCTGAAAGTCAAACTTAAAACTTATTCAAACAGAATATGATAACAGATAAATTTATAACTACACACACAAACAAATGAAGAATAACAGGTATAGTAAATATGGAAGAAAATATAAACTATTTTCCTTATTTTAAATAGCTTTATAAGACAGAGTGCAAACTAAAAGCACAATATATATTTGAGGGTTATAACATGTATGCAAGTAAATTATATGACAGCAATAGTGCAAAGGAAGACAGGGAGAAATGAAACGTTCTTACACTATTTGTGAAGTAGATAATATTATTTGAAGGTAGATATTTATAATCTAAAGACACATATTGGAAACCCTAGAACAATCATTTTAAAAATAAAAAGATACAACTATTAAGCTATTAGTAGAGATGCAATAAAAAAATGAAAACTCTTAATTCTAAGAAGGCACAAAATGAGGAATTTACAACAAAGAACAGATGGGGCAAATTAAAAAAAAAAAAACAAAAAATAAGAAGAAAGATGTAAATATATCATATTTCCTATCATATCAATATGACATATTAATCATAATAGACCAATAATAGTTTTAAATGTAATTTGTCCAAACACTCTAATAAAAGGTAGAGATTGTCAATTTGGAATATAAAGCCATACCCAATTATTTGCTGTTTAAAAGTAAAATGAAAAATAACACACCCTAAAAAGAATAATGAAAATTTTACTGACTATATAAATATCAGAAAAAGCTTTCTTCAAAACAAGAACATTCACCAGAGAGTAAAACCAACTGATTGATATTTAAAGAACATTCAACTCAACAATAGCAGAATGTACAATGTTTTCAAGTGGACACAAAACATTCAACACGAGAGACCATAACCACAGATCAAACATTAAGAAACAAAAAAATTGAAGTCATACAATATATATTATTTTACCATAATAAAATTGAACTATATGTATAGAAAATCCTCAAGTAATCACAAAGTATACAACACATTTCTATGTAGCTTACGGTTCACAAATACCATAAGTCACAATAGATAATATTTTGAACTAAATAGAAATGAAAACATAACATCAAAATTTGTGGAACACAACTAAACAATGTTTTAAAATCAAATTTGTATTAGTAAATGCTTATATTATAAAAAAAGAAAAGCTTCAAAGTAGTGATGTTGGCTTCTAATATGATAAATTAGAAAGAGAAGAGCAAATTAATCAGAAAGCAAGAAGAAAAAAGGAAATAATAAAGGTAAGAGCAAAAATTCACAAAATAGAATACAACCAAATAAAAAAGTAAATGTACACCTGAAATTACTATAATGTTATATGTCAATTATATCTCAATAAAAAAAAGAGAACTCTCAAAACCCAACAATGAAAAAGAAAATAATTCAATTAGAAAATTGGCAAGATATAAAGAGACATTTATCTGAACAGTATATGTAGATGGGAAATAAGCACATGATAATATATTCAACCATTAAGAAATGCAAATCAAGAGCACAGCAAAATACCACTACACACCAAACAGAATGGCTACTATGAAAAATACAGACAATATCAAACACTAATGTGTATGGGCAGCAACTAAATCTCTTATACACGGCTGGGTGGTGCATGCTAAATTGCACAACTACTTTGTAAAATAGTTTGGTGACTTTGTAAAAAGTTAAGCACTCACCTACCATACGATCAAGCCATTGCACTCCTAGGTGTTTACCTAAAATTAAAAAAAATTAAAAATTAAAAATAAATAAATAAATAAATAAATATATATATATATATATATATATATATATATATATATATATCAGTTATCAGTTTAAAGACATGTACATGATGTTTATGTTTATAGAAGCTTTATTTGTAATAGACCAAGATTGGAAATAACCCAAATATTCATGAACAGGTGAATGAACAATCTGGAATATTCATACAATGGAATGGAATACTAATTAGCAGTAAAAAGGAAGGGAATATTAATAATGCAGCAGCAAAAATAAATCTCAAAATAATTATGATGAGAGAAACAAAGAAAAAAATAGTATATGCTATGATTTCACTTATATAAAACTCTAGAAAATGCAAACTAATCCAGTGACAGCAGTCAATAAAGATACTATTATATATTAAAAATGACATCATATATTTTATATATAAACAGATTTATAAATGTAATTGACATACCAAAAAAACTGCAGATTTAAATGAATATATTTATTTAAATTTTAAATTACATAGAAATGTATGTGTGTGTGTGCATGTGTGTGCTTATATTTATATATATATATATATATGATTACCTGAATTTCCAAAGTAAAGAGATTTGGAGCAATGTTCCTTATTTTTAAAACAAAAGAAAATTTAACTAGAAAAGAAAAATAAATGAAGAACATACAAACTGGAAAAGTGAAATGCAACTGTTATTATTAGAAAACAATATACCCTCTATATAGGAATCCCAAGAAATCTAGAAAAAAGCCACTTGAACTAATAAGCGAGTTTACCAAGGACACAGGATACAAGTCAAGATATAAAAATCAATTGCATTTCTAGATACTGTCAAACAAATATGTAATTTCAAATTTTATAAACCATATATTTGCAATGCTTGTTCCATCCAAAAGTATGAAATACATAGCGGTTAATTTCACAAAATATTTGCAAGACCTGTACACTGAAAACTACAAAACGTTGTTTAGAGAAATCAAGTAAAGGAAGAAACTGAACCATATCCATCATCAGAAGAATCAACATTATCAAGATAGTTTTCTCTATATTTATTGATCTACATATTCAATAAGATTTCAACCAAAAGTCTAGGAGTATTTTTGTATTAATAGAAAAGCTGAGTCTAAAATTTGTATTAAAAAAAAGGATACGAAATAGCAAAAACAATTTTGAAAAAAAAAAAGTTAGAGGACTCATACCACCTGACGTCAGTATTTATTATAAAGCTAGAATAATCAATAAATTTAAAAAGTTTTATATATAGGGTTTAAGATTAGATAGATAGATCCATCAATGAAATAAAATAGAAAGTACCCATCTATATAAGAATATATGGTGGCAAGTTAACTTAATAAATAAAAGATATTTTCAACACGGTACTAAAAAAATTGGCATTCATATACCAAAATATTACCTTGATCCTTACTTGATATCATACACAAAAAATAATTAAAAAATGACCACAGACAAAAATTTAAGTCCTAAATATATAAAATATAGAGAAGAAAACAGAAAAATCTGTGATAACAAAATGTCTTAAATATGATACCCAAAGTATAAAACACTAAAGAAAAAATTAGATAAATTGGACTATATTGAAATTAAAAATGTCTTTTCTCCAAGATATTGTTAGAAATAGAAGTATAAGCCACAGATTGGGAGAAAATGTTTGAGATCTATATATATATATATAGATGTATATATATATATCCACATCACAAAAAGCACATTTAAAACTGAACATAAGTATACAAACAACCTAATATAAAAAGGGCAAAAATTGGTTGTGACACTTCTACACAGACAGTAAACACACGGCCCATAAAGCACATGAAGTTGATGTTCAACTGCATTAGCTATCAAGAAAAT
This sequence comes from Rhinolophus sinicus, assembly GCF_057876585.1. NCBI lineage: Eukaryota > Metazoa > Chordata > Mammalia > Chiroptera > Rhinolophidae > Rhinolophus > Rhinolophus sinicus. The sequence continues at coordinate 79,920,063 of NC_142503.1, read as the reverse complement.
GTAATTTAAATCCATAACAACATACCAGCAAACATTTACTAAAATGTCTAAAACTAAAAAGCTTGACATTAGCAAATGATTATGTAAATGTAGAGCAACTAGAACCCTTACACTGCTGGGGGAATAAAAAATGATCTGAGCATTTGGAAACCAGTTTAGCAATGTCTTCTGAGTGCAATACTCAGTTACCATATCACCCAGCATTCAACTCACAGGTATTTACTCAAGATAAGTGAAAACATAGGTTCACACAAATATCTGTATGCAAATGTTCATAGCCACTTATTCAGAATAACTATTTTGAATAAGTATTGACAGACCAAAGGGATTGGCAGGAAATACTCACAGTGATGAAAAGCAAGGACCTACAACCAAGATTACTCTACCCAGCAAAGCCATCATTTAGAATCAAAGGACAGATGAAGAGCTTCCCAGACAAGAAAAAGCTAAAGGAGCTCATTACCACTAAACCAGTATCACAAGGATCTTAGAGGGACTTCTTTAAGATGAAAATAAAAATAAAGATAAAAAATATGAATAATAAAATGGCAATAACTACATATCTATCAACAATTGCTTTAAATGTAAATGGATTGAATACTTCAATGAAAAGACACGATGGCTGAATGGATAAGAACACAAGACTCTTACATATGCTGTCTACAAGAGACTCACTTAAGATCAAAAAGCACACACAGACTGAAAGTAAAGAGATGGAAAAAGGTATTTAATAAAAATGGAAACAAACAAAAAAGCTGAGGTAGCAGTACTTACACCAGACAAATAGACTTTAAAACAAAGGCTATAACAAGAGACAAAGAAGGACCCAGTTAATCCCACTTCTGGGTATTTATCCAAAGAAACCCCAAACACTACTTTGAAGGTATGAATATATCCATATGTTCATTGCAGCATTGTTTACAATGGCCAAGATGTGGAGGCAGCCTGGGTGTCCATCAATGGATAAGCAGATAAAGAGAAGGTGTTACATATATACAATGGAATATTGTTCGGCCATGGATAAGAGAGGGTTTTTGTGATCTGCATGGAGTATGTCAGACAGAGAAAGACAGATGCAATGTGATTTTGCTTATATGTGGAATCTAAAGAACAAACAAAACAGAAATAAACTCATAGATACAGAGAACATTTTGATGGTTGCCAGATGGGAGAGGGGTTGGGGGGGTGAGTGAAAAAGGGGAAGGGATTAAGAAGTACAAATGGGTAGTTACAAACAGTCATGAGGATGTAAAGTAAAGCATAGAGAATATAACCAATAATATGATAATAACTATGTATAGCATCAGGTTGTTACTAGACTAGTCAGGGGATCACTTCTTAAATTATGTAAATGTCTAACCACTATGTTGTACACTTGAAATTAATATAAAATAATATTGAATGTCAAATAAAGTGTAAAAAATAGGAAGTTTTGGATGGTTATTTCCAGATCTGGAAATAACTCAAATATACATCAATTGCTGAAAGGATAAACACATTTTGGTTGCAGCTCAATAATAGAATACTGCTCAATGATACAAACAAGTGTTGATATTTTCACACCAGAAGAATCTCAAAAGCATAATGTTAATTAAGGGAAAGAATCCAGGCTAAGTAGACTACATACAGTATGACTCTATTTCTGTAATATTCTAGAAAAGGCAAACCTACAAGTACCAAAAATAAATCAGTGGTTGCAGGGAATGAGTGTAGTAGAGGGAATTCACTGCAAAGGGACACAAGGAAACTTTTGAGGGGATGGATATTTTGTATATTTTGATTATGGATGTATTTACCTGACTGTACAGATTTGTCAAAATTTGTCAAAATGTATCCTTAAAAAGGTAAAATTTAATGTATGTGAATTATTCCTCAATAAAGTTGACTTTAAGAAACAAAAAGACCTGAATGTTGAATAAGTATGATGTACACCTGAAACTAATATAATATTGTATGGTAGCTATATCTTTTTAAATCTTTTAAAAAAGAAACAAAAAGATCTGTACATGTTATTATATCTACAGTAGTCCCCACTTATTCATAGAGCCTATGTTCCAAGACTCCCAGTGGATGCTCAAACTGCAGATAATACTGAACTCTATATATACCCTGTTTCCCCGAAAATAAGACCTAGCCAGACAATCAGCTCTAATGCGTCTTTTGGAGCAAAAATTAATGTAAGATCCAGCATTATACTATATTATATTATATTATATTATATTATATTATATTATATTATATTATATTATATTATTATATTAAGACCAGGTCTTATATTATAGTAAAATAAGACCAGGTCTTATATTGATTTTTGCTCCAAAAGACACATTAAAGCTGATTGTCCGGCTAGGTCTTATTTTCAGGGAAACACAGTACTATGTTTTTCCTATATATACATACCTATGATAAAGTTTAATTTATAAATCAGGCACAGTAAGATATTCACAACTGATAATAAAATACAACAATTAGAACAAGACACTGCAATAAATGTTATGTGAATGCAGTCTGTCACTCTCTTTCCCAAAATGTCTTATTGTACTGTACTCATACTTCTTCTGAAGTGAAATGATACAATGTCTACATGATAAGAAGAAAGGAGGTGAATCAAACATTATTAAGTAAAATAAAGGTTACTGGAACCCAAGCACTGTGACTAGATACCACAACTGTAGTTCTGAAAACTAAGTTGGCTAGTAAGTGACCGAATTGTGGGTAGCTACCTAGTGTGGAAAGCCTAGACTAAGGGATGCTTCATGCTCTGTCATGCCCTAGCCAGGACAGAGGAGGGTGGTGTAAGATTTCATCACACTCCTCAGAATGGAATGAAATTTAAAGCTTATGAATTGTTTATTTAAGGAATTTTCCATTTAATATTTCTGGACTGTGGTTGACTGCAGGTAACAGACCATGGCAAGTAAAACTGTGGATAAGGAGGGACTACTGTATACCTAATTCACTGTGTTGAATTGCTGAAAGAGTCCCATGGTTACATTTACGTATATGCACTTTCCCAGTGATGATATCCAAATTGCCTCCAACTTCTGACCACCATAAACACTGTTGTAATTAACACCTTCACATGTGTATATGAATAATTCTATGGCATATATATGGGATGTATGCCTGGGAACAAAACTGCTCAGTCATAAGATGCATACAACTAGTATGGCTTAATCAGACCATTTTGCCCACTGAAAGGACTATACCAACCTGTCTTTCATGCTTCTATCTATGTGGGAGGTTAAAACGATTCCCATAAGACCATCAGCCTCTGTTTTAGTTGATATGCCGCACCCTTAGCCTAACAAGCACCCAATGTCTTAACAGAAATTTATTTTTTTCATCTCCAATTTTTTCCTGCCCATTTGGTCCATAATCTTTCTTTTTATTACCTTCCTATAGCTACATTATGCTTTGTGACTCTGGCCTCCCCCAATAAAGGTGTCTCACAGCAGTCTTTTAATTTTTCTTCAAATTATTCCACTTATTCTCTCTTATCCCCGTCAGGCTTGCTGACTCTCTGAGAGATGGTCTCTTCTCAAATTCCAGTTTGATGTCAATATTTCTCCTATGTGCTCTGACCCATGATTCTTATTTCCAGAGAAAAATAAACAAAACCCAGCTCAGCTGCCTAGATTTTCAACCATCAGTTATCTCTAAAAACTCATACATTCAGCTTCCACCCTAATCCTCTTCTTTATCACATTTGGAAAGATTAATTGCATGATTAACACCTAATATATATATATATATATATATATATATATATATATATATATATATATATATATATATATATTTGAATCTATAATTAGGAGGTTTTAGGTTCAAATTTTTATTGTATGAGCAAAACGGAAGATATTGCATTTCTAAAATTTATAATTATATAAGCAATTAGATTATCTATGATATATCACAATCTATGCATTTATGACAATTCTTTCGTGAGTTTTTTAAACTATTTATCAAATTAATTATGGATTGTTATCCCAGCTGCTTGATACGTATTGAGTTCAATTTCCAATATTCCTTGTCACAGTATAGAATTAAATTATTCTTCTTTTCTGTCATTAAGCACAAGAGTAATTCTAGTATTTTTATTTATCATACAATCTTAGGCATATTTAAGAATTTTTTATGGAAAGGTTAATACAGAACAGTTATTTTTATGATTAAGGGAAAAGGCAGTTCCCCTGTTTCACATTACACCTTAATGAAGTAAATTTACAGTAACCTAGCTTAATTCATTTTATGAATTTTGTTTTACGTGTTTTTTTTATGAATTGGACACTCATGATTATTCATAATTAAGAGTAATCATCAAAAGACACAACTGTGCCTATAATACTCATTTTGAACAATCAATTAGGACACTCCTCCAATACAGCATATTTTTTTTTCAAAAGACAATAAGTTTTAGGTGTTATTATACAACAATATACAACTCAGATCAGAAAGCATGTAGTCAAACAGGAATGAATCACTTATTCAAACACCAACCAAGAGTTATATGTTTTTCAGAGGTTCATTTTTTGAGAATAGATACTACAAAAAGGAAAAGAGAAAAATAAAATAAAATGTAAAATCCTGAGAATGTGATTCAATATTTAAGCCTTTTAAAGTCACTAACTCTCACACCTAAATCTGTGTATAAGTGCTTTAATTTTATATTCACAAAACTAATGACAATAATAACAATATGCCATAATGAATTTTGTTCGTGTGTGTCATACAGTGTAAACCTCCTTACTACCACCTAATTCTTCTGTTTGTTCAATAAAAAGTATTTTTTAAATGACTGTTAAATTGTAGTGGCCTTTCCAATCCCAATTATAGCTGGGTACTATGACAGCATTGTGTCTCCGCAATATCCCGTATCTCCTCTTCAACCCTGGGGTGTATCTGTCACCACCTGTTTAGCCATTCTGATGCACACACAAACTTGACAGTACTTGCCAAAATAATAAAGCAAAACCATGACGAGTGTGGAATAGTCTATCAAAAGATGATATGTACAGTATACACTGAAAGACCCAAGGAATGTTAAGGTTAAATGAGTAATTTATGGTATTTCCTTAGCATAAAACAATGAGCAGATAGGTGAATTTTTTCTCAGACACTATTAAATCCCTTTGGTCTAAAAACTGGCATTTACTTAACTACGTACTTATATGTATTCCATGTGAAAAGGAGGGGAAAAGGTGTCCACCTAATTAGAAGAATGACATGCTATAAGTATATTTCCAACAAGAATGTGCCTTCTCATTTTAATTTGAACATGGAGAAGTATTTATTTATTTAATAGTTGATAGTTTACAATAAAACAAAAACCTCTTTTTAATAGCATCAGAGATATCTCATTAATGGAAATTAGCATCTGATTCTTATTTGAATCCCATTAATATCCAAAAGATAAAAACAAATTAGCTTCCTTTTTTTTTTTTTTAATACTTGTATGGTCCACAAAGAAGTTCATTAATTTCAGTTCTCCAAAGTAACATGTACAGTTATTTGTCTAAATCGAGCACAGGTATACAAACACACTTCCCCACATATACCCATACAAGCAGTGATTCTATCCTGCTGATTATATTCTCTATTTTGCTAATGAAAGGCATTCATTATTCAGTGAGTAGATGCGAAAGAGACATGAAGTCAACATCATGCACTTAGACTTCCATTTCTGACAATGAAGAAGGTAGGTAGACTAGCTACTCTAAAGGACTTCTTACTACAATACTACTAAAATCTGAATAAAACATGCTTTGAAAGATATTGATGGGTTCAGAACAAGGAAAATCTACAATGGTAATAAAAAAAAGTCAAAAGAACAATAACAACAAACTTTAACTAGAGAAGGCAGCTGTGAGTGGCATATGATTGCCCTAAGTACTAATACCTATAGTGATGCTGAGATTACAGCCAAGTCCTTGGGCCTGCCATAAAGTGCAGAAGCTGGATCTAAAACGTGTGGATCAAGATGGAAATCCTAAAGAGGTTATAAAATGACCTCCCATGTTCATAGTAGGTTCTGGGCCCCAGCAGAAACAAATTAAACCTTCTCTGGAAGAAAACATCCCTAAATAAGAATCCCAGTGTTCTCACCAATTAAGTTCAAACTAATATAGCTAAGAAATTTTTTAATTACAAAAGAACTCATATAAAATGGGATAATATAAGGGAGACTCAGCGGACAACAACTTTAGATCCCCAAGGACTCCGTTTCAGATAAGGGAATTAGATAAATTATAAAATAACATGAAATATTCAAAAGAAAAAAAAAAAGGCAGGTTTTTTTTGTTTGTTTTGTTTTTTAGTGAATAAGAAACTTACAGTAACAAGACTGATTTGGAAAAGAACAAAGTAAAATTCTAGAATAAAGACTTACAATTAATGGATAGGTAACAAAACAGTCAAAAGGTTATTAGAAAACTGGAAGAGATCTGAAGAAAGTACCCACATCATAGCTCAGAGATACAACAAAATAGAAAATATGAAAATAGTTAAGAGATGGGATAAATGTGAAGGTCTGCTTTCTAGTTGTAATTCTAGAAGGAGGGAATAAAGAGATTGGATGAGGCAAATGGTCTCTGTGGAAAACAATATGAAACTTTATTGAAAGATACTTAAGAAACTTAAATAAGTGGAGTAATATACCATATTCATGGATTGGAAGACTCCTTATTTTAAATGTGTACCAGATAAATAAAAATTAATCCCTTAATGAAAATCATAGTAAAGTTTGTACACACTGTTTTAGAGAAATGACCACCTATGTACACCAGGAAAGATGTTCAGAACAATATGGTACATAGGAGTAAAAAAACTAAAAACAATACATTGGTAAGTGTGGATAAAAAATGTTGCAATCATCAAGTGGAATGTATGAAAGAATGGAAAGAATGAATTGTAACTACGTAAAACAACATAGATGAGTCTGAGAAATGTAAAAAGAGAAAAAATGCAATTCATAGTGGATAATGTAATATTTTATATTTTTATAAATCTCAAAAATAAGAAAACTCAGCAACATACTGTTTACACTTAAATATGTAGTAATACTATTTTTTAAAAAAGCAAAGGAGTGATGTGTATAAAATTCCGAGTAGTAGTCAGTCCTGGTAGGGAACTTAGGACATGAACTTGGGGAAGAACAGACAAATAGTATCAGTATTATCAGTATTTAATAATTCTTAAGTTTGACAGTGAGTTTATAATAAATATTTGTTAAACTTTTAAATTTACCTCTAGGTTACATATATTACTTAACATCTATCAAATATTACATTAAAATATGTCTTGCACTTTACAGAGAGCTCTAAGATTGCTTGCTCAAATCTATACTCATTTTATGCAAAATTCCAAAAAGCCCAGAGTCCTAGGCCACAACCAATTAGAAGCAATAAATTGAAAGGTAGAAGAAAAAGTTCCAAAGATATTGGTGTGAACCAATATCTATACAGTGAATAACCACTAAAATAATGTATAAAATATAGGCTCAAGGGCCTCAAAATTGTTGCCATTTGGCATAGGAGCTATTTGTATTCAATATTGGAAGACACTTTCCCAGCTTTTTGTACCACTGTGGAGTATAGTAATGGACTTTCCTTCAGCAACCATAAGTCATCAGGCTCTCAGCAGGCACTGTTAAATTGGCAAAGGATGCAGCACATCTCAGACACAATGTCAACTCAAGTTTTTAAGGTAAATGATGAGCATTCAGTGACTGGAGGTGATGCCCCCTTCAGTCTGCCTAGAGTAACACTGCCTGTTTTCTTTTTTAAGTCACGTGCCTGGATCTGGAAGGTATTTGGGTTTTTGAATCACAGATGAGCAACCTTTACAAACGTTGGTGCTAAACTACTGACCCCGTTTTTCTGGCATGGACAAACAAAAGAGGGCTATTTGTGGGGAGTCGGATTTAATAGGTGGACACAGGAAAATGGAAGGCTGTTCCAGGAAAAGAAAACAGTATGAGTAAAGGCAAGCTTGTCATTTTCATTCTTGACCTCTCATAGTCCTAATGACTTGTTATTTTGGGGGATGTTCTCCCTTTACACCTCTTATAGTACCACATGGAATCACAGCTAATTCCCTTGGTAAAATAAACAGCTACCTGAAGTACCTGTGGTGCCTTTTCTATCCCTTTTGGCAGATTTCCTTAGTTTCTGACCATGCATTTACCCAGTCTCCTGGAGCTTGAGGTATCATCCTAAGCTATATTCTGCAGGTGAAGCTTACCCAGGTTTTTTCCATACAAATCCCCTAGGGTGCCAATATCAAATTTTTCTCTTCCAAAATCCCTCCACTAAACCAACCAAAAATTAATTAAGTCAACAATTAATGGTGACCAACACATGTCTATGCTTTCCATGTAATTAAATGCAGCCAGATATTCAAAGGAGAGTAATTGAATTATTCAATTAAATAAACCACCCTAAAATGCAAATGGCTAATTTATTGAGTAATTCTCTCCAGGATTTTCCATAAGATTTTTGGTAAAATAGATGGGAGAGATGTTTTTGAGTATCCATTTCAACAACAATGGGCAAAATTGCAAAGTTTATCACTGAAATAATAAAATGTTAAATGTTTTAATCATTTTTATATAATGAAATTGTGTAAGTTATAAATACAACAGTTATAAGATGATATGTAGCACACTATATTTATACAAATAAGTCTAATTTTTTTTTTTCATGTAGTAAAAATGTATCAATGATTCTGAGTCAGGGGATTCCAGCCTCAATTCTTGCTTTGCTGTTAGATCAGAGACCTTAGTTAGCTTGCTTGGCTTTGACATTCTACTTGTTACTTTTTTTTCCATTGCTGAATAGAAATGCAGTATACTAATGTTTAAGAGGTAGATACTGTATACATACAGCAGGATTTGACTGCCTCCTCTGTCACTTACAAGCTATAAGTTTATTACTTATTTTGGTGTCAGTTTTCTCATTAATAAAATGGGAGTAATGTTAGTAATATCAAATTTAAAGAATTCTTGAAATGGTTGAAATGATATTTACAAAACCCTTAGCATGATATTTACCGACTGTCTTTAATTAACTGAGGAGACACATAAATAAATGTATGCAATGAGAGACTTGTATCTTTTAAAATCTCCAATGTTTCTTTCAGTTTGATTATTCTATACACAGTCTTTGATTTCCCCTAATTTTTATAATAGTTTTTCTAAATCTTCTTGAAGGCATAGATATAGATATAAAATAGTAAACTGTATAAAATGTATCACACGAATCTAGAAACATGACACTGGAGTTGATAATACAATTTCAATACTCATATTTTAAAATAGAGAGGTCTTTAGTGTAAATGCCTTCAGTTCCAGCCTGGTTTATTTTGGGCTGAGTTACACTTCTACTGGCCATGATAAAAAGCTCTAAGATGGGTAGGATGAGTCTTATTTCTAAAAATCTTTGAGTAACTTGGGAATAAAATCGTGACACATAAATGACAACGTTAGCTTTAAAGCTTATTGAGTAGATATTGACTACTTTGGTCTTGAAAGTATTTGCCATGAAGAAATAATTGAGACATTTTACATAATTGCTATTCTAACAAAAATGTTTATAGTCCATGAGAGCTGCTTTCTGAGGAAGTGCTTTCTTTTTTTTTTATATTTGCTATGAGCTTCATATAACATAATTTTATGACAAATATAGTTGGCTACTAAGAGGAATGATATAGCTCCTTATTTGCCCTGGAAAAAGAGAGAATTGAACCAAAGGTATACATGGAAGAATGGAAAGTTGCCAGGAGCCTATTCGGGAGTTTCCATCAAGATTTCAAAATTTCTAGTGGAAGCTGGAGTGATAGGATGATATTCAGCAGGAACAATTTCTTGTTTGGGTTTAGTGTGTGTGCTTAGAGATAATTCAGAGCCATGAAAAGTAGGGGTGGGGAGGAGGCTTAGAAGGTGGAAACATATTTCATTCATTATATAAGCAAAATGGAGGGGAGTTGAGGTGAATGGACCAGAATTGGTTGCAACCAAAATATTCCGACTTTACAGAAATCTCCCATTCTTTAATGCAAATTTGTCCACACTTCTCTCCACTACTTTGGACTCTTTAGCACTGATAATATTTACGTCCACATATTGGAATCAAAACTGGGCTCTGTACATTTCTGTAAATGCTGCTCAACGTAATCCCTTTGTGTTTGTGCACAGGCCATAGAGAAGTCAATACAGCTCTCTGTCATTTATTGAGATGTCAGCTCCACAAAGTTAGTTGGAGCCTGGAAAGACAGGCTACAGCTTCTTTCTCTCTTTTTAAAGATGCATTGACCTCATGCAGGGAACACTTCAAGGAGTCTGCCTGGGTGATCAATACATTTCTATATTTATCAGGCTAATCAGAGCCTATCTGCTTCTCTGCTAAAGTGCTGCTCAATGAGAGAGTCACATAATCAAAATTATAAACTTTATTGCATTGATTTTTTTGTTCTACTTGTTACTAAGACCCTAAAAGTAATGAAATATTTTTGTTTTAATAACTACAACTTGACATAAAATCATTTCTTTGGGAAATGTTTCCCTAACGTCAGGATTATGGCATCTTATACTCCCAGTCCTGCCATTTCTCATTTCAATTATTATTAGCCTTTAACAGGTCCAAGACTTGTTTTAAATGCTCTCCTCTCAAAACTTCACAGCTGTTCCCCGGGCCATATATAGAAAGCCAGTCAGCTGCCTTGAACTGACCTCGATGGCGCAGTCACCCAGAGCCAGATCTCCCCCGGAGAGACTCCAGCTTCACATTGTAAATACTGCAGGGTCATCTATAAATATGTGCATTTCACCACGTTTCACCTGCTGTTGTTTTGCTGAGGCAAGTGCCTGCTGCCCTTATTCATGCAGCAGCAAGCACCTTTGAAATTTCAGCCATATCTCTTTTATTCAGAGGTGGGGATAACAGAGCAGGTGAATGTTAACTGACTCCATCAAAGTCTGGGGAGAAAGTGCAAAGAAGAGAAATGAGGAGGACCAGCGTGGAGGAAACATAACAAAATGGAAATGACATCTCACAATGAAGATGGGAGGCCAGGCTTTCGCTTGCTGATGTGTTCAGCTAGTTCATCTTTCTGTAGTACATTGCTCATCATTTCACTTCTCACTGGCTGAGGCACATTTATTATGTGGTTTGTAGACAGAATGTGTGTGGGGATGTAACCAGATCATGTCTGCCTGCCACATTCAAGGCACTATCTCTGCCGCCGGGCATTTTCTCTATCAAGTCAGTTTTTCCATTTAGGGAGCTGAACTGGACCTGAAAACACCTAAGTGCTTAGCATTTTCACTTTGTATTTGAATATGCTGTTAGGCTAATTTAGGTCATATGGTGTATTCCCTTGGCAATACGCAGGCCCCTTCTAACTCAGCTATGGGACTTCTGAATCATAGCCTGCAGTTCTACCTGGCTTTATGAAATTCGTCAAAGGCACAAATCAATCAGCATTCTTTTTTTTTTTCCCATGGCTAAACTACCAGTCTGCAGAAAATTAAAAGAGTAGGTATTGAAAAGCAGTATGTTAATTTTAACTTTTAATAGAAAAATTAGTCATGACTGCTTTGATTTTATTTAATCATCTTTATCATTTTAGTGGGGACAGATAAAACAGCAATTGTTTCTATCTCAAAATTTGAAGATGTTTCTGAGTATTTTTCTAGTCAACATTCTTTGTGTCTTATGTTACACCAACATGTAAATTTTGTATTTTAATACCATAGATAACATACACTTGCTTGTGTAAGTAAACTTAAGAATGGTTACCAAACCTATAAAGCTAGAAATTAACTGTAAACTTTCCAGATGCCAAAAAAAAAAGCTATTTTTTTTTAATGGAAGGTGTGTTGTTTTTGCAAAATATCCCCACAAAGACAGTATTTGAGGCCCTAAGAAACTGAAAAAAAAAAAAAAAAAAATCCAATAATAGCACACAATAGCGATGAGTTTCTAGTAACTATAGCAAAAACTCTAATTATGAAGATATGCCTAAATCTAGCTAGCATAGGCCTTGAAGCTTAATATGCAATAAAATTTTCAAAAAATTAAGAGAATTATGATTTCAGAGAGGAAGTACTTTGTAGCAAGCATTCAAGATGTGGCATTGTCTTTACAATATTATTGATTATATTCCCCATACTGTCTTTCATATACCCCTGATTATATTGTGAGAGTAGATGTCTGACCACTGTGCTGTACACCTGAGGCTGAAGCTGAATAATATTGAATGTCAACTATAATTATATATATATATATATGTATATATGTATATATGTATATATGTATATATATATATATATATATAGTCACGGGATGTAAAGGACAGTATAGGGAATATAGTCAATGGAATTGTTACAGCTATATGCGATGTCAGAGGGGTAGTAGATGGGGGGGTTATCACTTTGTGAGGGGTGTAAATGTCTAACTATTACAGTGTTCTGTACACCTGAAACTAATTAAAAAAAAAAGAAAGCAATACTCTTTAATGTCTAATATAGGATTACTAAACAAGAAAAACAAGTTATTGAACTGTACGGATTGTATGATCCCATTTGTGTGTATTTTATTCAATACTATAGAAAATATTATATATGTAGAGGTTCATAAACAGTTCTGTAAGGGAAAATACCATTCTGTCTACTAAAATTATTTGGGGCCAGGTTGGGGTAGATGCTGCCACCTTATATATTTTGCATTGTTTAAACGTTTTAAAAGTAATAATGCAAGCTAACAAAAAAATAAAATGAAGTTGAAAACAACAACAAGGGGGATAACTATAATTAAACATACACACACACACACACACAGTCACGGGATATGGAGTACAGCATAGGGAATATAGACAATGGAATTGTAACAGCTATGTACCATGTCAGAAGGATAGCAGACTGGGGGGGGGGGGGGTATCACTTTGTAAGGGGTGTAGTAGTCTAAGTGTTACATTGTTTTGTACACCTGAAACTAATAAAAAAGCAAAAACAATAAAACAAAAGAAACCATACACACTTAAGAAAATGCCCCTGGGTTAAACTAGCCCAGAATGTTTATTTGTACATTTGGTTTAGAAGATTAATACATTAAAAATACTATCATGTTTAAAAAAAAGAAAGAAAAAAAGATGTGGCATTGTCTGGCAATTCATGGTGACAAAGAAAAGTGGTGACTTCAGAACTGATCAGGAGCCTGAATGACCAGTTAGGCCAACACACACGTTTCCTTTCCTCTACATCATGTGATATCTTCAGCACTTGACTGGCCTGTAACAGAATAAAGAGGATAGCTCTAGTGTCTCCAAACCAGATCACTTCCTATTCAGATAGCTTTCACTGTTCAATAGCACATCAATCTCAGACCTATCCCTGTAGCACACAGTCAGTGGTCCTAGGCTCCAAACAGATTCCTTGAACCCAACTTTCCTCCTGTGTCTCATAAACAGATGCTATATTTACCTCAACTTTGTACGTACATTAGGTTTTAGACTCAAAGAAATTCTTGGGCTTAGAGAAATAGATCTGAAGTGAGTTGAAGTCCTATGAATTTATGAGTTCTCAAAGATGAAGCATTAAACAGGAACGGAAAATACCATACTGCTATACTGGTATGTGTGGTATGAATAAATATCTTGGCATCATTTAATCATCCTGCACATAATACATTTTTACCTTCGAAATCCCAAATATCTGTACTAGGTAAACTGTTTCCATGCTTTGTCAATTTTTAGTGCTGTTATAACTTGGTGTGTCAACTGATGGAATCTATATTATCTATCTATCTGTCTATCTATCTACCTATCATCTATGTATTTACATAGAGAGAGAGAAGGCATAATACACAACATACATACATTCTGTGCATTGCATATATATATATATGTTATATATGTATGTATATATATATATGTTATATATGTATGTATATATATAACATTTTTTTAATCTGGAAATATAGCATATATAATACCTCATGCCAAAACCTTTAAATATTCAATTCTAATATATAATTAATGGTTAAATCTCATTTAAATGTATTATGCATTATTTTGACTTGACCTCTCCTATATTAGAAAGTGTTATTATAAGCTGCTATAACAATGAGAACAAGAATAATAGCAGCTCACATACAATCTAAGTATATTTCTCTTTTACATTAAGTATGACCAGTCGAGGCTAGAAGAACAATTCTGCTTCATGAGATCACTCAGGGACCAGTTTCCTTCTATCTTTTGACTCTGTTATAACCTACAATATATTGCCATCATTCACATGATCTAAATTGGCTCACCAACACATCTACACTCCAATTGTCAGGATGAAAAAAAAAAAAAGTATAGTATAAGTAATTTCATGTTAAGAGGCATGATCCAGAAATTGAACACATCAGTTTTATTCACATACCATTTGCCATTTGCACATCTGGCTATTGAAGTGCACTAGAAAAAACAGTTTCTGTGTCCTCAGCCATGTAGTCAGTCAGCTAAAGCTGGTGTTATGGGTGAGGGAAAAAAGGAGTTGTATTATTTCAATTACAAAGGAGATCACTGATAATGGAGGAGAGTTAGCTAACCCTTCCATTATTTCCTTGGAACATTCAGCGTAATTCTAATTTATCTTACTACTGATTCATCCTAAAACCAGAATTTGTATATTTTATTAAGGCACTAATTATATGCAAATGAAAGGAAAATTTTAAGATGATTACAAGTAAAGGACATTTTGTGTTTTTAACAAAGAAAAAAACCCATGTTGAAATGAAATATTTTGTGTAAACTATGTATACATCTATAATTTATCAATTATCCCTTTAGGCAAAAATTTCAGAAGTGTAATTACTATGTCAAAGAGAATGTAATCTTCAGGTATTTGATATCTGTTACCAAAATTTTCTCCAAAAATCTATATGACTTTCTACTCCAATCAAAATGCACTAGGACGTATTTGTTTCAATCTTTATATAAAGAGCTTCATTGAGGTATAATTTATGTACTATAAAAGTCACCCACTGATATTTATATTTCAATGACTTTTAGTGGATTTATGTAGTTGTGGAACCATCACAACAGAAAAACATTTCCATCACCGTAAAAGATTCACTCCTAACCATTTACAGTCAAATCCTTAAATCCACTCCTAATTCCAGGCAAATGCTGCTTTCTGTCTCTCAGAAATTTGTCTTTTTTAGAAATTTTATATAAATGCAATCATCTAACACATAGTCTTTTGTGTCTGTGTTTCTTTCACTATTTTAGAATGTTTTTGGGGTTTATCCATGCCATAGCATGTCTTTGTTGCCTGTTCATTATTATTGCTGAAAAATATGATATTATGATGCATTTTGTTTACTATTTCACTAGTTGATGGAATTTGGATTATTACCTATTTTTTTGCAATTATAAATAATAAATAATTCTGAACATTTTGTGTAAGTCATTGTATGGACATAGATTTTTATAGTTCCTTTCAATCTTGCTAGGACCATTTTCATACATCAGTTTTAAATGTGAGAATATGCACATTCACTTGCAATATAAAAACACAATAATTCCAATATTTATTAGAGTAGTGGAGTGGAGTGCTCCTAGAAAGGGTATTTATTCAAAATGACAGTTCACTTTCCAAAGCCATTTCTATGCTATAATGTTTTTCTGATTTTGTTCTGTTAGGAAGAAGGATGCTCTATTATTTAGATTGAGAAGGGGTGATGTCATCTTTCCTGTATTCTTGGCACACACTACATTATTCAACAGTATATTAGAAAACACTGCATTCTGATTTATACATATGACTTGCATTTTATTTTTATATTTTAAATTTGTACACCCATTCATCAAATATTTCTTGACCACCTACAGTGGTCCAGACACTGTGTTTGGAACTAAGGAAACAGAATAGAACATAGCCCTTGTCTTCATGGATCTTTACAAACTAAGCAGGCAAATGCAATACAATATTATTTATGAAAAAAAGGTAGGTATTATGCATAAAAAAAACTAATTTAGAAAACCAAGATTGAAAAAAAAAATCCTAATTCAACTTTAGGAGGTCTAGGAAGCATTGCCAAATGTCAGAGAAGAAATAGCCAAGCTGAGACCTGAAAAAGGATGGGTTATCTAAGAAATAGGATGAGAAAACCAGCCCAAGGAGGAGAGAAGAATATATGCAAAGGCTTTGAGTCAAGAGAATCTGGTATGTTTGGGGAAATTTAGATAATTCTTATGGCCTAAACACAGCTTTTGAAAGGGCAATAACAACAGAAGGAGCTGGAAAAGCAAACTGGGGCAAGATCATGACAAGACTCATAAACCACATTAAAGACCTATAAGCCCAATTCATTTTTACTGAAGTCACCAGTGTCCTCCTCAATAATTTCTGTTCATATTATCAGGTTATGCTAGAACTTAACTTCCCTAAGGAAACTATTTCTGGGCCTCTAAACCATGAGGGCCCATGATACACAGTTTCACTGTTTCATAACACTCTAAAATTCTTCTTTAGAGTTTAAAAGAGTTAGATTCTATAACTAATAGGTCCGACTTTCCCATTAGAAAGTCCTCTTTAAGGCAGTGTATTGCATGTGTTTAGTTCACCACTATTTTAGTATCATTCCACACAATAACATGCCTAATAAAGACTCTCAACAAATATGTGTTGAGTCAAGAAAAGAAAGGATTTGCTCTTTACTATATAGATACTGAAGATTTTCCAGCAAATTTTTGCTTTGAAAAGCTGTTTTGTGAAAAATGGCCTGAAGAACGAGGGCAGGATTTGTAAGAGGACAAATCAATGTTATGGACTATTTATTCAGAGCCATACAATGTCGTAAGTGCTTCATGTATTTTCACAATTCAGAATTATCACAATTCTGTAAAGAACATTCTAGTACCATCTTCATTTAAGTCAGAAACTGAGGTGTAGATTAGTTAAGAAAATGCCCAAGATCACACAGCATATAAGTGATAGAACCAGGATTCAAACCCTGGAATTCTGATTCTCCAAATTATACTCTTAGTTACTATGTTCCACTGCTGCTAATAAGTCAGTAAGTAGTAAAATTGACCCGAATTAAGAGAACTTTCCTTTGGAGGTAGGGAAGCTAAAAGAAGAAAGTTATAGGCAAAGAGTAAAGCAACAACAATTCTGCACTGATAGAGAACACAGTGGATTTAAGTTTCAAGACACTGCCTTGGGAGCATGTCAAGTGTCACAAGGACTAGAACAAGATCAGTCTAGAAAAGTGAGCAAGCCAAAATGTGTAGGTTCCTTTCTGTAAGACAGGGTCAGAATTTTGGCCTTCATTCCCAAAGCAATGAGAATCAATGAAGGATTTTTAGCAAGACAGTGTAACAATAAAATGTGTAGGTGAAAAGTAGGACCATTTGTGACAACATGGATAGATCTTGAGAATATAATGCTAAGCGAAATAAGTCAGACAGAAAAAGCAGAGAACCATATGATTTCACTGACATGTGGTATATAAACTAAAAACAACAAAAGAACAAGACAAACAAATGAGAAACAAAAACTCATAGACACAGACAATAGTTTAGTGGTTACCAGAGGGTAAGGGGGGAGGAGAGTGGTAGATGAGGGTAAAGGGGATCAAATATATGGTGATGGAAGGAGAACTGACTCTGGGTGGTGAACACACAATGGGATTTATAGATGGTGTAATACAGATTTGTACACCTGAAATCTGTGTAACTTTACTAACAGTTGTCACCCCCAATAAACTTTAATTAAAAAAAAAAAACAGAAAAAGAACACTGTGAGTGAAAATTTGGTGAATGGATTTGGGGAGAGTGGGTGGAAATTGGCACTAGACATATGCAGAGCAGTTAGGAAGTTATTCCAACTATCTAGGCAAAGATGCTGCTATCTGGGACAGTAACAATGGTGGCATAGATAGAAAGAAGTGGATATATCTGAAAATATTTAGAGGAAAAATTTAGATACCAAAGGCAATGGACAGTTTACTCTGATGAGCAGGAAAAGATGTATTTGGATAACAAGTAATGCATATCTCAGAAAAAAAGAACTATTTCTAGTTTTTTTCTAAAAGAAAGGGGGGAAGGTTTGATACAGAATCAAGTAAGTAAGAATGTTACAACAGAAAATTGAAGGAATTTTGTTGGATTTTATTTACTCTATGAAGCAAGAGGTCATTTACGGAGAGTAAAGCACAGATGAGGTTCATTGTAAATCACAAGTGAAGAACAAGAGTACAATTGTCTCACAGCATATTGTTTATCACATACATAACCTATTTTATGATGATGAGGTAAGAAAATATATCCCAAAGGATAATTCATTCTATATGCCCTTCTTGGAGGAACATTCAATATCATAAATATGCCAATTCTTATACTAAACTTCAATTAATAAAGTCACAATACAAATGCCAAAAGGACTTTGATTTTAGATCCAGAAAAAAAAAGGATCTAAATTCATATGGAAAAATAAAGATGCCAAAATAGGAGAAAACATTGTATTGGATTTAAAATATATTATAAAGCAATAGTAAAGCATGAATAGAGTAAAATAGAACAAAAAGTTCAGAAGAGGTTACATGTATGTATATATAAATCAATATTAATATATATGTGTAAATTTAATATATATTTAAGAGCTATTTTGCAAGTAAATGGTGAAAATTGATTTTTCAATAAATGGTTTCATAATATATACATGATCAATGGTCATCATTTTGGAAAATAAATGTATTGAATCACCATTCCTGAAATAAATTAAAAATGAATGAAAAATATAAATGTATACAAAAATTATATGTGAACTAAAAATTATTTTAAATTAGAAATATATTGGAGACTAGATGATTTTTTAATGATGATATAAACCCGAAAACCATGAAAGTTTAATGGATTTGACTATGTAATACTAAAATTATCTAAATGGCAAAATAAAACAAGAAAAAGAAAAAAAAATCTTTACACATTTGAGATGAAGGCTAATTTTCTTAATATACAAAAAGCTACATGAAAATATTACCTCCAAAAAATAATAAACACTAGAAAAAACAGATAAACAACATTGAAGTTTCACTTAAAAATATATAAATAATCCTTAAATATATGAAAAGGTACATAATGTGACTCAAAATTACAATTATGTTTTTTCCTACTAGACTGTGTTGAAAATTATGTGGGAAGGTGGAAACATTATCTATTATTGTTGGAAATGTAAGTTAATATTACTTCAATACAGAGAAATTTGGCAATGTCAAAATTTTAAATGTACCTATGCTATTCTTAGGTTTAATTTTAAAAGTATATTTTTATATTAGAATACACATATACACACATAAAATATGTTCATTGTGGCATCTTGTAACTTTTTTTTGTAGTAAATCATTGGGAACAAACTAATTGTTCATCATCAGATGACTGGCTAAATAAATTATAATTGCAAATGGAATACTAAAAAGCTACTTTAAAACTGAGACAGATACACAAAAAGCTTCAAGTACCTCTTAAGGGAAAATTGTCTTACGTCTAGCATCTATCTGTCCATCCATCCATCCATCTTTATTTATTCTTTAAAAACTCTGCTCATCGGATTTTGAGTTGTAAAAGGCCCACAATAAATTTGGAGGTTTGGATATCTGATCTCGTTTATATGATTTTAATTAGCCACTGACTCCAGCTTAAATATTTGTTAGTTTCCTAACCTCTTGTTAGATTGCTACCATTAAACATGCTCTGACTGTTGTATTGATATAATGATAATATGGGCTGACTGAATTGTTTTCCAGGACATTTATTTTAAGATGTAAAGGTTAATGTCCAGTTGCCTCTCAGATAAAATTTCTCTCTAAAATTAAAATCAGCATATGCCCCCACATAAATCAGAAGAGGTTTTGTTTTAGTCAAATGAGACTCGGAATTGAGGGACAGAATTTTTATTTTTTTCCAATGATAATAATTAGCAACAAGTAAATTAATATTTAAAAGAGATACTTGAATAAATCAAAATATTTAACAAATGGGACTATGAATTAGATCACTTCACTGTTGCAAACATTTGGCAAATAAAAGAAATTAAATAGACACTAAGTAATAAATGAAAGATCAACTTTGAGTTGTTTCAATCTAATATGTACTACTCTTTCATTTGAGCTTTTAAGTTAATAAAATGGAACTTAAATCGCATTAAATCATACACTAATCAGTTTGTTGTTTTCAGATTTGTTACTATTCCACTTTACTCATTCATGGTCTGCCACAAATGCAGTATCAATGATTTCATGCATGGCATTTGTGCTAATTCAAAATAAGAGAGAATAGCTTCAAAGCATATTAGTACTCAATTAATCTTATATTTTAAAAGCTATTTTTATAGATGTTTGAAGAAATAGCACATGTGCTGGATTTAATTGTACATGTCTTATTTGGAGAGCTAGAAATGCACAACTGTCCCTCGTGAGTTTCTAGGGAAATTCTTGTCCAAACAGATAAAGCTCAGTCAGATTTCCTGCCTGTTCTCTTTCAAAATGGAACTATATGGTGCTATATCTTCCATTGAAGCAGCTTGCCTTAATTCCCCTACTAAACCCTTTGAACATCTGACTTACATTTCAATATCTATATTCACTGTTTAGATAGAAATTTAATATTAAAGTAGTTTCTGATTAGTAAAAAGCATGTACATTTTAATCTTTCATCATCACATAAACTTCCTGAATAAAAATTAAGATGTAAGTAAATAAACTGCTATTTTCAGAATTGTTCAATTTGTGAACAAAATATTGAGGTGTTATTCTGTAAATGATTACTTTTAAAGTAACGAAGTAGGTGTTCATTTATACATTTTAAAACAGTGTTCATAAAGGTATGATCCCAGGGTTCTTATGAATTAATGTACATGAAAGTGTTTCATCTAATATATGCTATATTACTATTGCAGTGCTTTCAAGATTTTAATTAAGCACTGTCCATATTTTATCAAATGTATTTTCTGCATTTTTTTCTACAAATAAAAAAAAGCAAAAAAACCAATTAAGTACGTAGAAATGAAGAGGGAAAAAAATCTTAAAATAGCATCATATATATTTTTAAATGATGCCCTACTTCCAAGCTGCACTGAAACAGCTCTTAGTGAAGTCAACAGTGATCTCAATTTTGCTAAATCTCATAGTACACATTTTACTTGAATTTTCATCACCATCAACACTATGGAACAATTCTTAAAAGACATTCTTCTCTTGGCTTTTGTTATGCAATAATTTTTTATTATGAAATACTCCCCCGATTTTACTTATGCATCCCGTCTTTATAGCTCCTTCGATATCTGCTTCGTATTTGGTCTGTATAATAAACATTAATATTCTTCAAGTTTTGGCCTTAAAGCCTCTCTATTTCTCATGCCATTCTTTCTCCCTCCACCATCTCATTCATGCACATGACTTATCCCAGATACAGATAATTCACAAATACACGTCGAATTTCAGACCTCTACTGTGAAGTCCAGACTTTTCTATCTAATTAGCATCTTGCATCTGCCCTTTAATGTCTCAGAGGTGATTTAAAGTCAACATGCCCAAAAGTGAACTTACAGTCTTCATTCAAAGCACTGGCTCTCTGTCAATGTTCCTTATCTCAGTGAAAGTCATTGCCATCTATCCAGACATTCAATCAGAAACCTGGGAGCCAAGCTTGACACCTCCCTCTACTTCATTCCCTACATCCAATTTATTACCAAGCCCTGTCAATTTCACTTGAGATATATATATATATATATATATATATATATATATATATATATATCTTAAATCTAAAGCATTGGCAGTGATGCTTTCAGAACAGAAAATAAACAACAGTCTGGACTTAACTCTCTCAAGAACAATTAATGCATTATGAGAGATCCAAGAGAACTAAAGTTGCCAGGCTATTAAATGGGCTGTTTAATACTGAGGCTCCTCGTACATATGAAATTCTTAATAGTTTACCAATTTTGGACCACAGTGCCTTCATATATAAATATATATGTTTTTTAATTCAAAACTTTTTATTTTAGTACAGGCTAGGTTGTGATTGGCCAAGCAACTCTAAATCTCTTTATCATTTTGGCTCAAAATGATCAACTTGTTTGTTTGTTTTTTCCAATTTCTGCTATATGTCCATCGTAGGTGGCCAATGAGTCTATCGTGTATCATTCATATCCTAGAGGAAGGCAGATGAAGCAGCCGTGATTGGGTATGACATCAGAAAGAAAGTAAACTCTGAATCAACATCAAAAAACAACTTTGTATCAGCCATCAAATATTCTGGTCCAGAAGTAACACACATCACTCCTGCTCACAACTCATGTGCCAGAACTACTCACATGTTCATCCCCCTCATAAAAGGGCCAGGAAACATGTCCCTTGTAAGCTAAGGGCAGGAAATATTTGCTGAACAGTACTAATGACTTTTTGTTACCCAAAAATGATTGCTATTTTAAAACACGATTTAATAATCAAAAGTTGAAAATTTACATTATTTGGATGTACACACTATGAGCTAATCCTACTGATAATCAAATGATTTTTATACCTGGAATATTGTAAATGAAAACTGATAATTAACCACAATTTCAATTAAATTATAGTTCTAATTATACTTCTGTTTTCTTAGCTCTTCAAATCCTAAACCTTCAATCAATTACCAACTCAAAAACATTTAGACATATACTTATAGTTACTTGAGTCCTCAATTACCATGGCCCACTGCTTGGGGAAGACATCGTGAAAAGCAAAGCTTATCCAAAAAGAGACACATCTTCCTTGGGCTCTGATCACTAATTCTCTCCTTCAGAACAGCATGTCCTACTGCTTTGGGACCAAGGTCCAATGAAATGTCCTTAGTTCTCACCAGTTTCTGTTAGAATATTCTCACTTTGCAGGTGTAAGAAGGACACAACAGAAGCTTTGAGGTACTCATGGAGTTCTCTAGTTCTAACTGTCTGCTTTTAATACACTCTGTTTTGCTTTTGTTTCATTGGAAGATTCATTTGCCCTTTTAGTTAGTAGCTAGAATCTGAAGAATTGTATTTCCTCAGTGAAATGTTATTTTCATAAAAATCCAATAAGTCTGAAAGAAGAAATGATGCATAGAATTTCAGAGTAGTTTAGCTTTAGTCAAATTTCCCATCTACTTCTCAGGGTAACAAGGAGGAGCTAAGTATATACTGCTGATGGCAAACTTTTTTAGTGAGACTATGGTTGCAGTTATCTGTACCTTCATTCCCAAACTGTGTAAGAAAAAATTTCCTGTCCATTCAACATCAAGGACCCTTCTCCCCAGACATGTTTAAGTTTCCTGACAAGATTTTCAATGCTGTCTTTAAGTGGAACATTGAGTAACTGCAATTCCATTACCAGAGTACGGTATGCCTGATTGGCCAAGGCTACAGAAACTTTAGTTAAATTCTTCACCAGGGAAAAGAAGCTCTCTTATCCCTTCCTTATAGCTGTAGCTAAATCATGTAATATGACTTGGCAAGTGTAGATGACATCTCATTATAGTATTTCTGGGTTGCAAGTCCCAAAAGAAACTGACATAAGCCCATTATGTCAATCTGAAAAAGTGCCTTATATATAGCTTTCTTTTTAATGGAAGGACCTAATTGTAATTTAAAGTGCAAAATAATAGTTGTCCAACCTTATGAACAATATTATGTCTAGCCTTATAAGCAGCACTCACCTACTTTCCAAAGCTTGTTACCGATTACTGAGGTCATAAGAAGCTTTTATAAAACAAAACTGGGTGTATTTCTTTTGGAGTTGCACATCTTCAAGATTTTTTATACACATAGCTACTAAGTTTTGATGGATAATCCTAAGAGAAAAGGTAAGATTTCCTCCAGGGAATATTGCAAAATAATATATTTTGGAAAGCAAAATGGTAGCCGGAAGTAATGAGTTAACAGCTAATATGTAAGTATGCAGTCCATTACCAATAATTAATCACTAACTAATATATACTTTATATACAGTATTTGTGTTCTTGCCCTCTTCCTGCTTTTCACGTTTAAAAAAAAATGCTTAGACGTTAATTAACAAAGGGAGTTTGCTCTAAAATAATGATAGCAGGCAGAGAAAAATATCAGTCTTCTCTTTTGTGTGTTAGTTACTAATCAATCTAGTATTTGCTATTGATCTTTCAAAGAAAGCTGTAATTGTTATTTAGTTTTTGTAGGTCATCATAATGGCTCTTATTTGAAAAATTTCACCTCTTACTCTGATAAAATGTTAAAAGGCAGAGAAGGGGAAATCATATACTTGAAATCTCAGTGTCCCTGGTTGTGTTTATAAAATATTACAACTATGAAAATTCTGATTACTGATCAAAATTCAGATTCTGGAGCAGCCTTGTTATAATTCACTGTTTTTCTCTGTCTAATTGGAGGATACAGGCAGAGTGATTTGTGCCTTTAGGCAAAATTCTCCTTAGGCCCACTGTTTCTGTTTCCATTTGCAGTGGTTTAGTGCACTGCCCCGGTTTCTGATTTCGTAAAGATTGACAACCTTAGACTGAAATTCATCTTTTCTGGGCCTCTGACAGCACTGTGTAAACCTACTGTGCCATATAAATAGTACGCAGGAGCCTTGCATGAGAAACTTTCCTGTGAAGCATATTCTATCCACCTCCCCAAACTCTGAAAGCTCTCACAGCTGCTGGAATCACAGACAGCCTTGAATGAGCCTCGCAGGTACCGTATGTGATATAAAAACAAATTACTATTGATTTTTTTCCTGAGAAAAATACTGCCAGCTACACAATTTGAGAATATTTACAAAATCAAATTGCAGAGCTGGATGTAATGTTGAAAGGTCATCAAGCCTTCAAGGAATATTTTACCATTAAGGGGTCCTTTACATGTTTCTTTACATTTGGGACATTGCTTAGAACAGGGCAATTATTACTGAAGTTCTCTACAAACATAGCTCTATCATTTAGTAACAATGATAGCAATGGTAGAACTTAAAACACTGATTCTAATGTGGTACTTATTATGTTCAGGTAACTTGCAGATATGACAGAAGGAAATGGAAAGCTGAAGTGATAAAAGAGGTCAAAAGAGACATATACCTATTAGGAAATAAATATTAATTATTTGGGGTTTACATACTGCCCTCCACCCAAAACAGTTAAATGGGGACTTCAATCCTGCCTATAAAAATGTTACCTAATGGTGTTTTCCACTTGTACTGCAATGAATCTTTTAGCAAAAGCAGGTTTATTGCCTGAGTTATCGCAATAATTGCCTGAACACTGTAATTTGTCTGTGGAACACAAGCCAGCACAAGGAAATAAACCTAAAGTGATCATTAGGCATGAGGGTCCTCGCCCTTCCTGGAAGCACGGAGGCTCGGTGCCTGCTGCGAACAAAGGAACGTGAGGACTAACAATCTTTATTGAAGAGGATCCACCCTACTCTTTGGAGATGACTAAGTATAATCGTGTCCAACGGCAGAAAGATAAACAAAGGGCTTTGAGTTTACTTCTAGCTTCATTCTTTCATGGATTCACTTCATTTATTCACTTACTCATTTAACAGTTTTTTGGCCTGCACCTAGCATGTTAGGTTCTGTACAAGGCAATAATGATATGCAGAGAAAACATATAGATCCTGTCTTCAAGGCATTTCCAGGAACTTAAGTAAGGAGCTGAGAAGATAAAACATAGAAAGATTCACTCAAAACCATGGACCATTTTTGAGCAAAGACAAGACTATGTGTTCAGAACGCAGCATAACCATAATCAAAGAGTTAAGTACAACAGGATAGACTGTAGTCTAGTGAATACCAGAGTTTCGGTTTATTTCCCTGCCTACCACTGACCTCTGCCCCTTCTGATTGCAAGTAACAGTATACAAATAATTTAGGAATTGAAAGAGTAAATAGTTCAAGAGTGACTTTCTGAAAAAATTCTCCCTCTCAAATAGAATATCTTTTTATGAGTGCAAAAAAATATTTAAACCACAGTCATCTGAAAAAAAAATGGATACTTTTTGTTTGAGGATTTTTTTCAGAAGCTACAATTCTCAGACTTTACAGCTATATTATTTTTTTCTATAGAGAAAGCTGTAGGAAGCTTTACTTTGTCAGATGCCATTTCCTGCTGTTTTGCTAGGAATAATCAAATTAAATTAAAGTTCAATAAATTATGTTTATTTTTAAAACTAAATGATAAATTCTAATTTTTATAATACTTTATTAAGTTGGGCAGGAAAGGGAGGAAGATCATAACGATATGACAAATTTCAGTGAAGATTTTCAATTGATACATCATTACTAACATAGCCTTAAATTATAATTCTGTAACTAATGATTGCACATTTGAAGGCAATTTGTTTTTATTCAATAAACATTTAGTGAGCATCTACGATGTGCCAGGACTAGCCTCTATGCTGAGAATACAAAAAGTAAGAAAAACAGAAAAACATATTTTCTGAACGAGCTCATCATATTCAGAAAGCGGGGGGAGGGATACAAAATGCAAATGGATAATAAATAATAGGACACATATTTGATCTTGAGTATCAGAAAGATTGAGTAACCATTGTAGATTTAAGACAATTTCATGGATTCCTTGGTCTGAAGCAAGAAACTCTTACTCCTGAAAACATTCAGCTTGTGTATGACTTTGCTGAGTCGATTGAGTTATATACACAGTGTTTGGGTAATGCTATGAGCTACTGAATTATCTCCCAATGACTCATACACAGCATTATTATTCAAAATTTGCCATGATGACAAGTAAAGAGAGCTTTTTTTCCTCCAATTTGAAGATGTTGAAATGTATGTTATACCGAAATAAGACAATAAAGAGAGTTCAAAATAAATTAAAATGAATCTATGATTGAGTTTTACAGTTAAAAGGAATCTTGAGAATCATGTAGCCCAAAATGCTATACTGAAAATCAAATACACAAGCAAACAACAACAATAAAAACAAACAAAGGAAAAAACCTAACTAAGATCCATAAAGCATCAGGTCAAATGGACATTAAGATGGGATTAAAAATTAGGGATTATAAAAAATTCGGTATAATAAAAAAGAATTATACCCTGACCAAATGGGATCTATGTAGTATCTAATATTATAAAAACAATATGAATCTTGAAATGCATCTCTGTTTTATATGCCTTGATATCCTCTACAAAGTCTGTTCTCTCACTGACATAATTGATTAAGAAAAAGAAAGAAAAAGAAACTGGTTTTAAAACAAAGTATTTATTATTGCAGTGAGAACAGTTAACAAGACATGTAGATGGTAAATGCATCAAGTCTATGCACTCCAAAAACCTGAGAAGATAACTGTAATCATTTCTCCTCTGAAGGTATGACACCCAGGAAGTCATTCTTTTTCTGAGGAGGCTTGGTTGTTACTGAGAGCAAATGTGCTGAGGTAACATATCCTGTCATAGGCAGTATTGACAGCACCTCTCTTCTGGAGAATGTGCTAGAGTTTAACGTCAGATCTACGATTTTTTTCTTTCTTTGAACTACTATTGAATATTTATGGGGAGATGGAGAGGGAAAATTACCTTCAAATGCTACTGAGTATGGGCAGAACTACTATTGTGTCTCAGTTAAAATTCTGGACATGAGAGAAAACGATTGGGACACAAAAGACACATGTTCTAACGTTGTCTTTGAGTTCTAATCTCACAAATCACCACCTTGCTTCAGTCAACTTCCACGATTTGAATATTTTTAAGAAATATTAATATTTGACATTGATACATGCTCTTTCCAATTTAAGCACTATGCTAAATAGTCCCCAAAACTATTACATGTATGTTGTTATTATTATTTCATTAAAAAAAAATAAATGTCTCAGAGAAATTGAGCAAATTGCCTAAGACTACCTAACTACCAAGTTTCATAGCTAAACTTAAATCTAAGGTGTTAATAACTATGACTATATTTTTCTGTTTCCTGAATCAGACTGGTGGGGAGTGGGGCCCATGGTTTTAGGGATGACCTTATGCACGAACAGGACAAGCGGTCACTACCTTATACCTATAGTATGCACAAACAGAACTGCAATACACTTGGGGACTTGAGTCATCACCAAAACAACAATGAAACAAAACGAAAATCTGCCTCATTATTTGGGCCCTGAACTCAAATCAACCTTTCTCCAAACACTGTCCGTGAATTTGGTTACATAATTCAGTTGGCTCATGCATACTATGCCTAGTCAAAGCTCAGTCGGATGGAGACAGGACTTTCCAGAACAGCTAGATACCGTGTTTCCCTAAAAATATGACCTAGCCGTACCATAAGCTCTAATGCATCTTTTTGGGCAAAAATTAATATATGACCCAGTATTGTATTGTATTATATTATATTATATTATACCCAGTCTTATATTATATTATATATTATATTATATTATATACTATGTTATATAAGACCCAGTCTTATATTAAAATAGTATATTAAATAATACAATATTAAATATAATGTTTATAATATAAAATAATATTATATTAAAATAAGACTGGGTTTTATATTAATCTTTGCTTCAAAAGACGCGTTACAGCTGATGGTCTGGCTAGGTCTTATTTTCAGGGAAACACGGTAGTAGTCTCTCCTCTCCTTTGAGATATCTGTATTTCTCCCCTCCCATTTATTCATTTAAATGTCTGTGTCTCCAAGTCAAAGCCACTAAAGCAATAAAAGAGCAAGAAAAGAAAGAAAAAAAGAAAGGAAGGAAGGAAGGAAGAAAGACATTTGAAATCAGAATGTGACATAAAATAAAATAAAAATAAATACAAGAGAGGAATACATGTTATAAAAGTGGGGAGAAGATCCATATTAAGTGCAGAGTTATCTTTAAAAGATCTCTAAAAGGAGACATTTCAACTTCCACTCACATTGACCTTTTCTTTATTTTGTCCTCATGTGTGGTATAGGTGCTTTCCAAGAGTCTTTTTAAGCACATCTTCTATTTTTTTTTTTTTTTTTTGGCAGAATTTCAGAATTGAGCAACTGTTCAGCATGTAAGGACCTTTATTTCACTGGGAAAAAAAATCAGGAAAGTGACAGAAATAAAATTGTAGCAAATAGTAAAATAGAGAAGGTAAATTTAAGTTAGAGAAGCAAGAACGCATATAAGTATATAATGAAAGAGAATTCAATGAAGTTATCAGTGCAAAATATGTAATGACATATATTTGGAAGGAAATATTATTTCCTCATTACTAAAAAGAATACTTTTACTTAAGAGATCTTATAACTTATAGCAAGATTCATCAAATAATAACAAAAGTAACTACCACTTATAGAGTGAGGCACTGTGTTGCACATTTATATTTATTAAATTTTTTACAATGTAATTCTTTAAAATATATATAACCCACATTTTACTGGGGAAGACTCTAAATAGAACTCAGAGAAGTTAAGTAATTTTCTGCTTCCTGTTAAAAGTATTAATAGCAGAACCAAGACCAGAATAGATCAGGCCTGCAGGGATAGAACCTTGCAAATGGACAAAGAACTTGTCTGATCAGATCCATAATGTAGTTATCAGACGAAAGGTAGTGGATGGACTGAAGCAGACTGGAGTGTTTCATTCAATACACAGTAGCCCTCGCTGAATACTGTACCACGGGCTCCCAGTAGAAATGAACAATTTAGGATCATTACCATTGATCTAGCATATGCTGAGTCAGATGCAAGGGTAAATCAGAGGAGGGCTATATAATTCAATCTTTCAAAATGAGCTAAACTGTTTTTTTAAATATTGAATGATTTGAAAGAACAGCCTAAACCAGAATTGGAAAAACAATCAGAACTGAAATAATAGAATTCAGGAAACAGTTAGAAAACTTGTTTTAGAATTGAAGACTAAACTAGGAGGGAAAAGGCAAGAGTACATAAGCATAACTGATAACATAAAAACAGAAGGTAAACAGAAAAAAGTTTTAAAAATCAAAGAGAAATGGAAAAGATAGATAAAAGATATGAGAAAAGATAACAAACATAGCAGAGGGACAAAATGATTCAAAACACATTATGTGATTCTGTGAAAAAGAAGTCTAAATCAAAGAACAAAATATACTAAAAGTTGTAACCGCAAGAAAACTCTCCTGAAATTAAAATAAAAAAGAAGACTAGTAACTACAACTTGAAGGAATACAGCACAAATATAGACAAATGGATCCAGAATTGCCAATAGTGAAACATGTTCTGGTAAAACAACTGGAATTAAAACAAAAAATCCTGTGGATGTCCAATAAAAACACTTACAAGGGAAAGAAAAATAGATTGCCATCATATTGCACAATAACAGTACTTTATGTCAGAAAATAAGGCAGGAATATACTCGTACTGATGATACCTAAGAAAAGGAAATGAACGTGAACCTAGGATTTGATCCAGCCAAACTGACTTTAGACTATAAAGTATCAAACTGTAATGACAACTAAATACTTAGAACACTGTTTCCTTCATAAAGAATTTACTAGGGAATGAGCTTTAGACAACAAAATAAATGGAAAAACTACAAGATGTCTGTTAGTATTTCATATATATTTACCTGTAGGACTGTGAATAAATATGGTTTTAACAGATGAATTATGACATGTAGCAACTATACGCTCTGACGATATAGATATAGTAATCTATCACAATGGGGGAGGATAAAAATAATATATAAAAATTGAATAAGAAGCTTACCAATATTTTATAAATATTAGCTGGGATTCAAAGGATATTACGTCAAATAATTTTTGGAGAGAAAAAGACAAAAATAAATAAAAAATAAATTCAAAAACTTCTCTCCAGGGAAAAAGACATTGTGAGAGCCTAATCCCCGGGAGGCGGGTGGGGGGAGGTTGGGAATTCCTGTGACACTAGTCTTCCTTTCTATAGTAAGGAAAAAGAAAGCAAACAAACAAAAAGCATAGTCAACAGGGGTCAGTGATTTTAAAAAAGTAAATTAGGAATGCTATAACCAGGGAAGGCAGTAAGAAGCAAGGTGAAAATAAAATAAAACAAAACAAAAATATAGGACTAGGATACCTCTTCTAAAGCCATAGCACTGCAAACCAAACTCACTCAAAGACTGAGATTTAACCAGAAAATCATAGAACACTGTCTCAGGGAAAAAAAAAAAGGTAAATTCCTCCTTACTCTGCTTTTGGTTCTTTTGAAATCACTCAGGGGATTGGATGATCTCTTGGGCTGGGTAGTCTACTGAGCACACTGATTCAAATGCTAATCTCATCCAGACACCCTCACAATCACACCCAGAAATAATATGTAACACGACCTCCCCATAACCAGTCAAATTAACACATGAAGTTAACCATTATAGGAGCGGTCAATAATATCTTTGCTATTTTCTCTAAATCTAAATCTATTCTAAAGATAAAAGTGTTTTTTTAAAGAATTAAGAAACCTATTAGCCAATTAAAATACATAGATTTTAATTTGATTCTGGTATTTTAAAAACTCTGATGATTATAGAGTAATTAAAATTTTGAACACAGATTGGCTATTATGCATTTTTGTTAAATTTTTGGATAACACAGTACTTTATTACTTTTAAAAAAGAATACTTTTGTTATAGAAATGCAAACTGAAATATATATTGGTGAAATAATTGAACGTCATGGACACGCTGTGAATTAAGAATGGAGGAGGGAAAGTAGGGTATGGATGAAGCAGGATTGGCAGAAGTTGAAGTTTGCTTACATTGGGTTATGGATGCACGCGGCTGGCTCATGGTTCTGTTCTGATTTTTTATATAGACAGTTATCAAATGAAAGATTTGTTAAAAAGTCTCATAGGAAACATGCACAATTTCTCCACTGTTGGTGTGAGGGCTTACGAGTACACAAAAAGCAGAGGGACTACATTTCTCTC
Source organism: Rhinolophus sinicus (assembly GCF_057876585.1). Taxonomy (NCBI): domain Eukaryota; kingdom Metazoa; phylum Chordata; class Mammalia; order Chiroptera; family Rhinolophidae; genus Rhinolophus; species Rhinolophus sinicus. The sequence continues at coordinate 79,888,155 of NC_142503.1, read as the reverse complement.
AAAGTTAATAAAGATCAGTTTAGCAAAAACACTTCAAAATTTCACAGACCTGGATTCTTGAAATGTATTCATTTCATTATCTTACCAACAACAACAAAGTGTCTTTATTAACAGATTATCTGGGTGCCGACCTTGTCACTACCTTGAATTCCTCTTTGCTTAAGGCACAGATCCTGAAATAAAGAATAGCAATGTGTACAGACAGAAAAGAAGGCAGCACCAGGAAATACTGAACTAAACCAGGGGATGGCAAGCAGCAATTAGGCGCATGAGCCGGAATGCCAGGTGAGACAGCGCAGCGGCTGCGCGTGGAATGAGCCCAATCGTGGGATTCAGGCACAGAACATTCCGCCTCTTCAAAAGTGTTCTATATAACGAGTAAAGGGCTATCTTAACGGATAAGATTTGTAGTACAGATAAGATGAAAGCGTAAATGAATTAGGATCCTGATGTATTTTCCCCCGGAAAACGATCATGTCCTTACCGAAGAATGGAAACAGAGAGGCAAGCAAGGTTTTAAGCAGGAGCAGTTTATTGCAAAAGTGTCAGAGAACAGGCACAAGAGAAAGACTCGTACAAGTGTAAACTAGAAAAGTGGATTTAGGGGTGGCTACGGGAGCGTGGGCACCACTCCCAGAGGCCTGGGGGTGGCAGAAGCACGCTCTTGCTCTTGGGGCCCCTCCTGGTGGCTGCTGCTGCAACACCAAGCTGGGGGTGGGGAGGGTGGGAGTGGGGGGCCGTGGAGCCAGGAGGCAGAGAAGTGGCTGGCTGTTCCTGGCTGAAATATGTTAACTGGAGAGTGGACCCACTTTGACACTGTGCTCAGGTTCCTGGCATCTCCAGCAAAGAACTGAACGAGACACAGAGGTAAAGTAGTGAAAGAACAGTTTATTAGGGGGGGGAAAAAAAGTACACTTCAAAGAAATAGAAGGGGGCAGGTCAAAAAGTAGTGGCTCAAGGGTCATTATTAAAAGAGAAAGTACACTCCAAAGAGTTTGGAGTGGGCCCCCTGAGCAAAAGCAAGGCTCAAAAAGGTGTGGTTTGCAGGAGTCTGCAGGTTTTATCTGCGATGTGCTGTTCCTCTCTAGGTGTGGGACCACTTGACTGACACCTGTGATTGACAAGAGGCTATATTACCTTACCTCTTTAGACTGTGCACGGTTCTCTGCAGTTTGAAATTGTGAACTACAAGCTGATTGGCCCTCTTCCCTGTACCTGGACAGTCAATCTTAGCGGGCTCTGCAAGCTGATTGGCTCCCTTCCCTGTACCTGGGCTGAGAGTTTTGGTGGGCTTTTCAGCTTGAAGGTCTTTTTTACAAGCTGAATGGTCCTCCCCCTCTACACCTGAGTTTTACTCTGATGGTCCTGCAGCTTGAATAAAGTAATTTCCTCTGGCTTTGTTATGTTTTCCTCTTTAATACCATCTCTTGCGGCCATTTTTCTGACTGCCTATAATTTTTCTATCCCATAAATGAATCATAAAAATAAATTTCATCTCTTTTTTGTCCTACCAGCAAAACCACTCCTTGAAGATAGACATAGTATACTTATGAAGTATCTATGAAACTACAGATGGCTAGACACAATAGGGTAGGTAGACACATTCGAAATGAACAGGAGAAGGAAAACATGTAGCCCCGGTCAGAAAGCCCCTTGCTGCAGCTCCTACTTGGGTCAAGATGCCAGGCAGCTGCCCAGCAGAATTCCAGGCTCACACATTCCTCTAAATCAAATAGATGTGTTGTTAAAAGTCAGAGAAGGGGGAACACGTCCTGTTTGTCAGGACCACCGATACCTTACTAGCCCAACAGGATTCTAGGTCTACACATACTTAAGGGATGTGTTTACACATGCCCCCAAACCAAAGAGATGTGTTTACACATGCCCTTAAATCAAAGAACTGCATTGCTAAATGCCAGAGGACTAGGCACCTCAGAGGAAGAAAGAGAGATAAGGGAGAGGGGGACTCAATTTTACCCATAGAAACAAAAGCTTTCGTACAATGTAGGGTGGCTCTGCTCCCCTCTCTTGGGTCAGCCCTCTCCACGTCTCAGGGTGTACTCGCTTTTACTGATAAACTTCTGCTGTTCATGTTGCACCGACTGTCTGTTAACTAAAATCTTTCCTTTAAGAAGAGCCGAGGTGTTCAATATCTTTTCCCCATAACAGACACACCATACACATACATTATTTTGCATTAAAAATCAAGAAGACATATCAAATGTGCACATCATTCTTAGAAATAAATGAAGGTTTGGGGGGAAATAGATCTTTTATGAAAGTAAAGAAGGCTCTCAGGTGTAACTGAAACTCAAGTTGTATAATATAAAGAGCTTTACAACTATTCTGGCTTTAGGCTTTTTACAAGTGATTAATATATACCACTTCAAGTCCCTTCAAATTAGGGATCCCAGCTGTTAAGTTCACATTTTCCTTGCTTCAAGAGAAGAATAAAAATTTGAGACAACAAATATTAAAATATGGCATTTCAGTGCTGAAATACAGGAACACAGGCCAGGAAACATAGGGAATACAGAAAGATAATTGAACTGAAATTCTGTGACTCTGCAGATATCATCTCACTTGTGTAATTTTCAGCTTTGTGGAGATTAGTAATGGTTGAAGATGTGTAAAATTGTAAACCATGTTGAACAAAGGGGACAAGCCTCTGTGTGTGGATGACATGGACTCCAGAGACAGAGCAGTCACTAGCTGATTCTGAGGAGGGCTTCTGAATGGAGGCATCTCCATGTGGAAGGAGAAATGGACAGCTCTTATAGTGATTTATTCTACTGAGATTTTGCGGGATTGTTTGTAATTTAAATTCATATGTCACATGTGACATTTTGCTCTGCATTAGAGAATATCCACACAGATTTCTACGCTCTGTGCAACTATTTATGAGCATGGAGGACTTTCAACACAAGTTCCGATAACCAGAATTATTTCCAGTGTGTTTTCCATCTCAAAAAAAAAAAAAAAAAAAAAAAATATGTGGACCAAAATATGGCAATGAGTAGTTTGAGCTCTGGAGGTTAAGGGAACAGAGATTTTCTGAAACCCTTGGGAGTCCAGATATAGTCATACACATTATTGTGATATAAATCATGGGAAATTATATTATCAAAAAGACATATGAGAGATCTATGGACACATGAAAGATTAACCATGCAAAAAGGAAACAAAATATGGAGAGAGAGGTAAAATTATTTATTCAATGTTGATTTTGTTTCCAAGAGTTTCAGTTATTATATGAACAAAATGTAATAGACGTAATGGGTTTAGTGATTGCCAAACGTTTTAATACATTGCCTCAAGGTATCTTACTGAAAATTTAACTCAAATTGGCTTGAAAATAAACACTATCACCTCATAGTAACTGTAAGTTTGGTCAAGAGAAGATAAACGAAGAACACTGCTGAAGTCAAGGTAAATGAAGTGATTAGAACTGTAAAGACATAAAAATCAATATTTGCCTGATTTTTCCTTGCAAGTGTTTGCTTGTCTATAAGATATTTATGTGAGCGATATTTCCCTCATCCTTTAATATGAATGCTTTGGAAGAAGAGGTAATATGCAGACTAACGGCAGTGGTTGCAGTCATAGTCTCCTTCTGTTCTGGTGACCGTGAAGTTCATAATTAGTAAGCAAACAGCATGTGCATTTGTAGACAAAGGTAGGAAAGCAAATCATCCCCCAAATGGCAAGAAGACTTTATTATGCTAAACACCAATCTTCATGTGAGATATGTCAAGAAAAGCCAGAAGCGGAAATGAGAGCCCCTGTCTTCTCTGCATACGTGACAAAATCAAATACATTTCTAAATTCAAAAATAGCTGCATTCAAGTGAAATGGCTTAGGAGGCCAAAAATCATAGTTGGTTAAAGCTCCAGGATTTAATTCAGAGAAAGGTCTGTAAATAATTAATTCGTAGAGGAATAAGAAATATCTAGAAGGAGGAGAGATGGAGTGACATCAGCACAGTTGATTGGGAAGCCTTTTCTGGTTGAGTTATATTCCACGAACATTGCTGGTGCATAGCTCTCAACCCCTTTTATTTCTTACAGCGAGCTGCCTAGAGTAAGGAAAGATCCCTCTTCATTCAGAGCAGACTTGCTGGAGATGGTATTGAAGAGAATGTTGCAAAGGAAGCTGAGTAAGAACAATTTTCATTGCAATTTGAGAAGGCTTAGTAGACATAGAAGGTCAAGAAATTATGGTCCAGAGTTAAGCTCCCCTAAATTAGCTCCTCTATTTATTTTTTAATATCATAAAAACAAATGAAGGAATATTGAAGGTGCTATTTGAAATAGCTCATTATAATATTTCTTACTCTAAAAGTTAGGTTATAAGTAGTAATTTCATAATCTAACTCAAGTTTTCCACATCTGGCTGTAAGATAAAGGTTATAAACTGGCAGTTCATGAATAAATCTGGCCCATCCAATAAGCCACCAATTAAAAAAAAATAGTAAATTTTACATTAATATTTAAAAGTTGGGGAAAAATTCTCAATTTTTGTCCTTTGTTTGAAAAAAGACTAGCAATCTTAGGACCAAATCAGCTGAACCTAAGTAGTCAGAGCCAACTTTCAATGAAGCAGCCCTCTTTATTTCCCAAAATTTTCCAGTTGGGTCACTTTTTCCTTTTATTTCTATTACTTGTCCCTATATGCATTTGGTATCTTGAGTCAAGCAAAATCATATCCTTATTGATGTATTACATCTTGAAGTAGAAAACAATTTTTCACTTCTATTTGATATGTGATTTTTTTTTTTTTAAAGTTCTAGTTTTGAGGAAAGGGTAAATTAGCCACACTGAATTTTCTCAGTGGTCAATAACTACTGGCTGAAGACATTATCAGAATGCATCCACCTAAACTGGAGGCTTAGTACCTAAGAAAAAAGACCTAGGTTCCATAGCCTTCCCAAAATTTAAAGAAAAAAAGCAAAACAAACAAACAAACAAAAAACATACATTTAATCAACTAACAAGCAGAATGGAATACTTTTCAAGGTAGAGATGGGCATAAATTTCCCTTGTAACACCTGCTACTTAATTTCTCTGCTTGACAAAATTTCTGATTTCTTTTACTTGTTAAATGTAGGCTTCTTTAAATCCTAAAAGACTGAAACAACTAAGAATTTCCGTCTAAGGGTAAGATCTTGGCAAGAGGTAAAACATGTCTAGAGAAGTGAAAAGCCAGTAGGTATAAAAAGGACAATGGCCTGGGCAGTAAAGCAGGACTCTGAGGATGCATTTCACAGTAAATGTTCCCCCGTTCTTCCTCTGTGATGCAGCTGGACCTTGTAGTTCAAGGTCAATTAAAATTATAAATGGTCTCTCTGGCTCGCTCCTTCTCTGGACTACATCATGCCCTGCTGCTCAGATAGCTAACCCTATCCTGTCCACTGCAAGTCTAATCCTCACTGAGGAGCACACTCAAGGAGAGAGACTGGGTTTGCGTTTTCGCTCCAAGCAGCTGGCATTCTGAACCTCCTGTATTACCTTCTGTGATCATTCAGGATCCTTTATGCATAAAACAAATCAGTCATTGAGGTTGCCAATGGGCAATAAAAACTTCACTTGCTTGACTCTAGGAGGCTCCCAGGCAGTGTTCCACAGGCAGGGGTAAGAAGCTGCCTGGGACGCTCTGGCCGGAGCTCCCAAACTGGAGCCTGTGGCACCCTTCCCTTTTCTGGCCCAAATGCCCCAATTAGGCACTAACAAAGAGCAAGCTGAGCAGGTACAACAGTAAGAGGGCCCCCCTGGGAAAGAGGTGAATTCAAATTGACGCAAGCCCTGGGGCTGTTGAAGCCAAGTGCTCAGGTGTACTCACAACAAGGAATCCTGGAGGAAATGAGAGTTTGTTTAGTGTGTAGGGGGACTGCGGAAGGTATAGGGCATCAGGTTATTCAAAAAACTCCAGAGAACTGTTGTCTCTCCTCTGTGGGAGGGCCAGGAATCACTGAGAGAACCATCAATGACAGGAAGCATGGGATTCTGAGGTAGTTCCTTAAGGGGGAGAATGAAATCACAAATCATGCAATATGGGAGCTCTTCACATCTCCGCGTATTTAGAAGAAAGTATAAAACACAATAACTAGGAAAGTAATGCAATAATGTTAATAACACGATTTGACATATGTGTTATATCATTCACTTTTTTTTGTTGCTGTTAGAATGGGATTTTTTTCCCTTTATTTATTCTGACAATCTGGCTTCACATCTCTGGACAAATACTATTGCTTATCAGCCATAAAGAGAAATTTTTCAATATATCATAAACAACAACCCTAAGGCAAAATACTCCCATTTTCCCTGGTCCATAGATTTTTCAAGCAATTATTCAGTTTTCTGATGCTGATTGGAAACATAAAATGTGCTGTATACCTAAAGAACGGATAAAAGGAAATATTAGGAAAACTTAAGGGTGTTTACTATAAAAGCAAAACTAACTTGAAGTCAAACTTTCCTTTAGATATTGAACTGTTTGGATAATTGTTTACTTACTTGGAATTTCTACAATTAATTTGGTTATTACTTAACATTTATAGAATACTTTAAAATTCCCTAGTGTTTTAAAACCACTGCTTAATTTTTCTTTATAACATTCACAAAAGATGTAAGCAGTAACATTTCTCACCGGGAACAGAACAGGAAATTCTGAACTGCCATTAGAAAAGATATTTCTCTAAGGTGTTTCAGTTGGTGAATAGAGTAAGAAAGTCAGTTGTTTATTCATTTTACTGATTTAATATGGAATAAATTCTGCCCAAGTTTATTTGAACTCAGCTGTTACAATGATCTTCAATGGTTTAATTAAGATTTATTGTAACAAATCTTGGCAAGGAACTAGAGTTTAATATAAGGGTCTTCAGATCCAGTCTAACATTGGAAAGACCTAGGAAAGTCAGCAATACCAGAAAAGGGCTGAAGGGCAGGTCATCTCTGACAGATGGGAATTGAGTTCAAGTTCTCCAAATACCCCCTTTCCTCAAGCCTTTCCAGTTTAATGTCTTTTGGTACAGAAATATTGTTTTCTTAGTCCAACCAAAATCCACCAGGCTTTAGAAAAAGCCCATTTCCTTTGGTTGATCCCTCACTGGAAATGGAGAAATTTGGTTACAAGCTACTTACAAACTTAAAAAACAACATTGCTGCATATTCCATAAGTACTTGCTTTTCCCATAGAAGTGCATTTTCCTTACACCACATGACCTTAATTGAGCATTTTACTTTCCACTTCCAGGTTCAATGGGTTTTAGCAGAGTAGTTCCTAGATGCTGACAGAGCACACAGAGTTTTTAAAGGATGATTATAGTGATAGATAGGAGTCTTAATAAATGCTGAACTCAATAAAATTCACAATGACATCATTAAAATACAATTGATTTCAGCAAGCATTTAATGAGTCTCTACTATGTACTTAATACTAAGCAGTGGGTTGTTCATGTAACAAAAAGTGGTTCTTGCTACAAGAATATTGAATTGTATTATGGAAACAAGAACACATTTTAAACATTCAAATAACTGAACAGTCAATATAAAATAAAGGAAAACTGTGTAATGTAGACAGAATTAAGAGACAAGACAATGTGAAGGAAGAAATATTTTAATGAGACAGGACTTGAACTGAAATTTGAATGGGCAGTCTAAGAAGAGAAGATAAGGAAAGCACATTCCCAATAAAGGAAGCAACGATTTTTAAAATTACATAATTAGAATGGCCTCTTCTTAGAGTAGTGATGAAAAATGCTTATATGGAACACAGTGGAGCAAAGAAGATTATGTTAAATAACTTAGGGAAATTTATCCTTCAATGGACTGCAAAGGATGTAACGCTTCCACATGTGAATTTTGATCTGTCTTGGAAATTGATTAAAAAAGAAAAGACAATGAGCAAGGATGTGGGAGGTCAGAAATCTAATAGATAATAAAAACACAAATAGGTCCACTGACAAACAGAGATGGGATAATAGGAAGAAGATGGTTTAATGGAAGAGTGTTTTAAGACACAAGAAAATCAAATTAGATTTTTTAAAAGTCCATTAAAGGCAAGTCTCTAAAAAGATAAAGAGAAGTAAAGACAAAGGTTATAATAATTAAGAAATTCTTATCATAGAACAAATCTGCCATCTCTCCAACTATTGTAGAACTGTACACTTAAGCTTGAAGGGAACCAGAATTTTACCACCATGAAGCTGCGTTTTGGGAAATTGATTTTAAGCTGTTTATTAAGAAACAAAAGACTCAGAAAGAACCTTTGGCTCTCCCCCCTGCACGCCCCCCTTCCTACCCAAGAGATACAGACAAAAACACCTGCTTTTAGGAAGAGAGCTTGGTCTTAAATCACCCTAAGAATCTTCACCCCAGCATTAGTCAGGAAGACTCCAATTCTGTTAGCTAGATACCCCGTGTCCCCTTGTTTCCGAGCAGCCTAGCAAGAATTTTCCTGCCATGTATGTTCCACTTTCTCTCAAGTACCTGTAAATCGGCCATTCTCACTTCTGAAATCTAGTACCCCATTACCGCCTACTCCTTTGTCCAAAAATGTCTTATTCACCTACTGTCGCCTCACTGTCTTTGGAATTTTCATGCTTACGTGAATTCCCCATGCGCATATATTAAAATATGTATTTTCGCCAGTTAATCTGTTTCTGTTAATTTATTAGCCCAGCTAGAAGAGTTTAGAAGGTGGGAAGAAAAGTATTGATTATTTCAGCCCCCACAATCTCCTCCCTATAATTTTCTTTTCTTCTTGACCCTCTTCTTTTCTTAGCTACCCTAAAAACTCTTCCCTGGTTTTGCTAATTCACTGGCTTCAGATCTTTTGAGCATATGCACTTATTGAAACAAATATGGGCCCCACATTTACTTTTCTGTTCTTGAACTCTGCTAAATTTCTCAATATAGATGTTTCAGAGACCATTCCCCATTTTCACTACTTCAAAAACAGAATTTATTTGTTTTTCCCAAGCCCTCTCATTTAACCTTTCTGCCTCCAACTTCTCCCATCTTTAATCTATATTTAAAACATATGTTTGATTAAGTCACTTCACTGCTACAAATATGTAATGGATATTTTTTTCTTTTAGCTGTGGAACATATTTAAAAACGTCAGAGTATAACACCCAAGACTTCATTCTCTCTTTTCCAGTCTTTCTTATCAGATACCAGACCACCCTAGTTTCTTTCCATTTCCAGAATATGGTCTGTACTTTCCACTCTGGAGTCAAGACTACAACTATCAGTTCATATGTAAAATTCTTCTTCAATTCTGTTCCCTTGAAAAATTTTCTATTGCTTTAAAAACAATCTCAGAGGGCACCTTCTCCTTTGATCATTCACGCAGATTTAATTAGTAACTCCTCTAAATGACCTCTATACTCACATATCATTTGTCCTACTGGCCATTTACCAAGTAACACTGTACTTACATGTTGTTCTACTGGAAGCTTATTCAGACACATAGATGCTCAATAAATGTCATGATAATTTAATTGTGATCATTCCTGTAACCTACAGAAAGATTATAATTTCCTGACAGTAATTTCTAAAGTAAGGAATTATAAATACACGTTTAATTGTTGTATGTACCTACTTGCTTGTGAGATTCTTCCTACTCTTTCTATCACACACACTCTGTAGGATGCCAGTCTATTAGTGTCACACACACACACACACACACACACATACACACACACATCAATATAATTACATGGTTTCTATGACACAGAGAAAGAAAAACAAAAGAATGAATTGAGTACCATTGCCGTGCTATGCACAGAGCAGCTGCTCTATACACGTTGCTTACACAGATTTGTAACATAATTTGTTAATATAATTACCTTGGGAAGAATATCTGGATAAAGTAGAATACTAAACTTCAGCATACTGTAGGGTTTTTTAGGAAAACTGAATGTCACAGTGAGAGTTTAGGCACTGGAGTCAGACAGAAAAACTGATACCTAATTTGTCAAGACTCGCATACCTCATATGGCTATTAGGAAGGGTAAATGAAATAATACATGTGGAAAAGCTGGGTATCTCGATTATTATAGTGATTGTAATTTCATTATCTATACACTGAAAAGAGAATATTGGATGGAGAATGAAGAAACAAAAATTTTGCCACCCTGAAGCTGCCTTTTGGGGATATTGATTTTAAGCTGTTGATTAAAAAAAAAAACAAGCTATATATGTCTTGCCTTAGTGGAATAAGTGCTTTGAAAGGATTGAATAGTGATTTTTTTTTTATATATATATACAAATTATGAGGGCACATGAATATTTGATTCTTAGACTAGAAGCATGTAACTTCCTAGGCTAACAGAAACCTCTCTCACTCTCATTGAATTTTGTTTTTTAAATTCACATCAACTTACTAGCAAAAATGGAAGAGGACATCGAGTTTTCCATTTCTCCCAACAGGACTTACTTTCTTCAGCATCTCCTTACTTATTACAGTTGGAAAAAATAATTTTGATTAATGACCTAATTTGAAGAATGTTAAAGAGAAAACCACAGGCTCAAAATGGAGTCACTTATGCTACAGTCCACGACACTAAACCTAGACTTAATACCTGACCTAATTGCAGTTTCAACCTTCTCCAGAAATGTAAACTTAATTGGGCAATCTGGAATTTTCCAGTCAGTGTGAAAAGAGGTAATCTGGCATGTGTGCCCTCTCCGTTCTCCCAAAGGAAGCTGCAGCAATCTGTCTGATAAGATGCCTCCCCTCTCCTCCTTCCCTTAAGGGAAGGCAACCTTACCTGAAACAATGCTTTTTTTTTTTTCTCTTTTGTTAACAAGTTTCTCTTGTGCCTAGTTTCTGCCTATAAATGCCTTCCATATTACATAGCTTCTCAGAGTACCTTTCTACTTGCTAGGTGGAATGCTGCCTGATTCATGAATTGCTCAACAAAGTCAGTTAGATTTTCAAATTTACTTGACTGAATTTTACTTGACAAGAAAAATTAGTTTGATTGATCAACATTTTCCGCTGAAGAGTCAGTTTTGGAGCAAGGCCTTCTTGTGGCAGTTATGGGTATTTATGATCTTTCAGTATCCGCTAAGCTTCCTATATACACTAACACAAGTTTGTCATGCTACTTTGGTTTAACAGTGCTTTGCATTGTTTTACAGAGGAACAATTTTACACAAAATATGTTGGTAATATTGTCTTTCTTATAAGCCCTAACTTTTGTAGACCTGAAGCAGAATCTTTCTTCTGTGCATATTATTAGCATGAATATGATTAAATCCATCTGAAAGTTACCATTTGCTGCCTAACCACAAGTTCTCATCCTCTTGCTGTTTTCAAGTTATTCTCTGTGTTTGAATGTCAACAGGCTTTCTATGATATGTTACTTGTGATCAGGTAATAATTGATCAAAAGTTACCTTAAATACCATGAATTATTAAGTCTCTCAACCTTTGCCTAAAGGGTTCTATGTGCATATTGAAACAAATCTCTAGTGCTCCATCAAGTGACCTTGCAATGCTGCCTTAGTCTTTACTTCCTGTTTGCACAGAGTCTCGGATGAGCCCAAGGTGAAAAGTTAGTGTCTTTCTTAGGTCTTTCCTAAGCATGAGCCCATCTCTGCCTATGTAACTGTCCTCCTAGATTCCCAGGTATATGTTGGAAGAGCTTTCCAAAGCCCCTATGGCCACTTAATTTTTTCCAATTTTTCCTTTAAGCTTTTTGGTCAGCTTGTTGTTAGTCTGAACTGTCATTACCACCTTAGGCAACTGCAATATTAACAAATTGCTGCTGACTGTTTTTGACAAACATCTAGAATAAGGCTGAAGAATAAATTATGGCTGTATTTACAGAACAAGTACTGAGTTAGGTCCAATAGAGGTAACCTCTGACAATGAAGCTTTTCAGAGGTCAATAAAAACAGTTCTCTGAGGATGAGGATTTCATTGAGCTCCAAACCTATTCTGTCCATCCAGTGGCTGCCAGACAACATGTTTTCACAGCTTTTGGTTTCAAAGACCCTGTAGACCTTGGAAGAGGGCAAGTTAAAACACCACAAATTTGCTAGTCTTACTGAGACTTCTCTGTTTTTCTTGAATAAATACCCCTTGGAGTGTTGTAAGTCTTTATCTAATTTCCAGAGTTCTAAAATGCTAATTTTGACAGTATTTGCCACTCATCCTTTCTGCTACTGAACAGTGAATTCTGAGGAGTCCTTACTACACCATTCTGGAATATATCACTCTAGATGTTAGGTTTTTGACTTTTAGTCAATGTGCTATCCAACTTCACATTTTAAAGATGTGATCACAGTAGATTCCATGATTTTGTCTAAATCATAACATAGAAACTGACAGAGCTGCTAGCAGAAAATGGAATTTCTTACTCACAATCAAGTGATTATTCCTCTCCATCCTTTATCCTAATTACAAAATCAACTAATTAACATTTTTTATTAAATTATGGAGACATCTTAAATGGACTGTCTTAGAGCACAAAGAAGGTAAATATAACTGGAAAACATTCTAACTTCTGCTTATGAATTTATAATCTAAGAAATAATTAGGATTTAAACACATTAAAATATAGAAATGCATGATTAAAATATCCAAAAATCTTACTTCTATAGGAACTCAACTATCAAAATTTGTGGATTTTTTTTTAAGTGATTGGTATAATGGTTATAGTCATAATGAGACACTCAGGAAAAGAGACATATGGTTAACTCATGAACTGGGACTGTAAAGAATACCTTCAATCTAATTCATAACAGTGATGTGACCCTAAACAAGTCTTTCCCAAATTCTTTAGCCAGAGTCAATCTCCCATAGCACTGTATCCTATGTTTCTTATAGTACTTAAACAGTGCTTAGTAATGTAATTCTTCTTATCTACCTGTCTTTCCCACTAGACTATGCTCACCTCTGAAAACAGGTACCGTATTCGGTCTCCTCTAGATCTAAAAAAGACACACAGTATTTATTTAACAATTGTTCCTTGAATGGATGGATAAAATAATGCTTGAATTTACCTTCCACTTTGCGTGGGCAAGGGAAGACTCAGAATAGATAAAATCCTATGAACTTAATCCTGGAGGTGAATGTAGGAAGGTTAAAGTCAATGGATTGTGACTACTGACGTTCAAGGGGAAAGGCTGAGTTCAGCTACTTGAGGGATAGCAAGAAAAAAAAAAAAAAGAAAAAAAAAGATATGCTGGGAAATGATTTCCTTAAACAAACACAGGAATCAAAGTACTCCTGGTAGAGTCTAGGAATGAATAAACTCAATTCACATCAGGTAATTTCACTCCCACCTATGCAGAAAGAGTGAGCCAGAAAAATGGGGTGTAGACTAAAAAGGATCTTCTTTACTGTGCTGACATCAGCTATGCCTTGAAGAGTTCTCAGGCCATTTGCTTTTATACAAAAGATGAAAAAATGGTATTTTCAGGAGCTCATACATAACCACTTCTGCCTATTATTTTTAAATTTTGTGTTACCAGCTGTGGATGCAAGGTCTTGGCAAAAATAAGGTCAAAGGATTTCATTGTTGTGAATTACCCACCACAGAAACTTTTCTGTGCACAACCACAATTTACTATAATAAAAGCGATACAGCCCCAAGTAACAAAGCAGACATAAAACGCACAAAGTTGGATGTAACAGATGTTGTAGGCACAATGAAATGAAAAGGTTAAAAAGAAGGCATTCCTTATCAAGAATAGAATTATTCACCCAATTAATGAGTGAACTTCATTTTCAAACCTAAAGATAAACTGTAAATATGTACAGTAGTTTCACTTCAAAGATAAGAACAATGCTTTAAGAAATTAGTTTCCTGTAAAAGGAATTCATGAGGACTATACAAGCATAAAGCAAAATCTATATGTTTCATCATTATTTTTTAAAATGCCAGATCATCTATTTTATGTTCTGGCTTGCCTTATTAAAATTAGATAGTTATAAATTATACGATATTGCTTTGGGAGGACTTGCCATCCCATTCTTGCTATTAAATACTATCAAGTTATTTTTATATTATTACTTTTATATTACTAACAGTCTATCTTCAGTGACTCATTTGTTTTTATTTTAATGTTATTGAATAACTAACTACTATAGTCCCTGGGGGAAAAAAAAAGTCCCAAAAGTATCTTCTATTACTCTTTATGAACATTTTAATGAAAAAAAATGAAGGTTTGTTGCTTTGGACTCAGCCAAAATAGCTCCAATTTTTCCATGAGAAGTCATGGAGTCTATTTTTCAGTGGATGTGTATATACATTTTACTTAGGAATGGTAAAGACAGTTGTACATATATTATGGCCAACACTTTCACCTTAATACTAATATACAAAACTATAATATTGGAACACTTTCATTTGTAACGTATATTGTACTATGATCCATGTTGTACATAGAGGCCCAACAAGAAAAAGCTTATCCTTAATTTCCTTTAAAACCTGTTTAATTTCATTGCTATACTAGATTTCTTTCTTTCTCAAAGTAATCTTTTTCTTAAATTTTCTACCAAATGTATCTCTGATAAATGGATGCCAAGTGTCATCTGATAAACCATTATCTAGAGAAAGCTATGGCAAAATACAATGTGGTTAAAAGCATGAAACTACAAACAGGGCAGTTTCAAAATTAAAGTTCTGTCAAATTTTAATTTAATTTAATCTGTCAAAATTTTAAGTTTTCATTCTTTCATGAATAAAAACATCTCAATGTTTCTTTGTTAATTCACGTAATGTTACCTGTGGCTGAGATCATCCAGATTATAATAGTTTACTCTAGAGAAGCACTTTTTATTAGACAAGAAAGAGGGAGGAGCAGAGGGGGGAGAGAGTAAGGGAAAAAAATAAGGAGCAAGGGAGGAAGGAAGGAAGGAAAAAAAGAAGAAAGGAAGGAAAGGAAGTTTCAGGAAGCGATAATAGTAAGTGGGAATGTGCTGAGTTAATGGCAGAGCAGTGACTTTTGATTCTTCATGCCAGTATTGTCCCAAAGTACGACAAGTAAAAAATCAGTCTTCCAAAATTGCAAGTTTTAAAACACTAAGAAGTTGGGCAGACATCTTAGCTCTGACACGTTATAATTTTTCAAATATCTTTAAAAGTTACATGGCATGAGTACAGCCCCCATTCCCCTCCTCCACGGCCACCTCTAAGAGACTACAGCAGATTTGGGAGGACCTGGAAGCAAAGATACGGCCCAGTGTTGGTGCTACTTTATTTTTGCATTTTGCCTGCACCTGTGAACATGAGCTCAAAATGAATTCAAACTTTGAACACAGAAGAATGGGAATTAGTTCAGCCTCTCCTTTTACGCTGTGTGTGTGTGTGTGTGTGTGTGTGTGTGTGTGGTATATATGCATGTGCGTAGGAGAGAAAGACAGAGAGGGAAAGAGAAAGACAAATTGAAATTCTGAATATTGGAAATCTTTTCTACCAGTAGCTTTATGCGTTTGACAGCTAATATAGAAAGCATTAAGAAAATGTATAAACTTGAAACAACAAAATGGAATGGCCATCTAAGACAAGAGACATCTGTGGAAATTTAGAATGTTAGAAGATTTTGCAGACTGAAAAGATTTGTTGTCTTTGATTCTTTGCAAAGAATTTGCCTTACGAATTTAACTTAGAATTAAACAATAAAATTTATGTAACTTAGGCAGAATAATCTATGTTTCTATTTCTGTTGTAGCTTAGAGTCTTTAACAAAGTCTGTTTGTCCTCCTGTGTCACCTCTGCACTGAAGTCTGTCATTTAAACAAGAGCACGCCTGATTAAGGAGCAGATGTCTTGTTCCTGGGTGGTTGGTTTATTTTTATGAAACTATTACATTACAGAAAAAGGACAATATTTGCTAAAGAGATAACTGTATTTTAGATAAATAAGTCTTTGAACTGGTCTTTTCCATTTCTGAAAAAGGAAAGTGTTTTATTTCATATATAAAACCAAAATGCTGCCATTACCAAAATCCATTGTGAGTTTTATATGAAAAGCTCTGTGTTCAAACACAGAAATCCGTACCAGCTGATTAACTTTGGAAAGGTCCTTTAACTGCTCTCACTCTCATAATCTGTGACACATATGGCAACACTGACTTCTCAGGGTTGCAGTGGAGGGTGGGCTACACTGGGCTATGCTGCCATGGAAATATTTAACAGTAGTATAGTATTATAATATTATAATTGAAAGTTTCATGATTTGAGGTAATAATTTCAGCCTCAATGCAAGAAAGAATGATTCTTCCTGTCCGAAAGGAGGTTAAAACTCCCTACCCTATCACCCTCAAAACACACACAGAGAACAATGATTTTAAAGAACTCAGTTCTGGGATCCATTATTTCATTTAGAAAGCAAAGAAGTTGGAGCACTGCAGAGTTGTTTTTACTTCTAAATTTATTAATCAGCTGTTTTTAAGGAGGAAATAATGTAGGAATAAAAGTCTTCTAAAAGAAGAGAAAAAACACTCTAGATTTAAAGAATGTAAGTTTAAAAATATGCAAGCAAAGACAAAGAACTATTTATGATTTGGCATCTTTTTTTATGAAGCAAAAAATACATCACCAACGTAAAGTGAAGAAACAAGACAGATATTATACCTTGAGGCCATATAAAGTGCATAGAACACAGATTGGGCCTTTATAAAATGTAAAAGTTGGTTGTAGAATAAAAAGGTGGCAAAGCCAAGTGCCTACAGCATTATAAAAATATATTTGGTGGTCTGAAAGTTGAAACATAAGCACACATGTCAAAAAAGAAGTTCTAGGGGGCCGGCCCGGTGGCTCAGGCGGTTAGAGCTCCACGCTCCTAACTCCGAAGTGTGCCAGTTCAATTCCCACATGGGCCAGTGGGCTCTCAACCATAAGCTTGCCAGTTCAAGTCCTCGAGTCCCGCAAGGGATGGTGGGCAGCACCCCCTGCAACTAAGAATTGAACACGGCACCTTGAGCTGAGCTGCCGCTGAGCTCCCGGATGGCTCAGTTGATTGGAGCGCAATCCTCTCAACCACAAGGTTGCTGGTTCGATTCCTCGAATCCCACAAGGGATTGCGGGCTGCACCCCCTGCAACTAGCAACAGCAACTGGACCTGGAGCTGAGCTGCACCCTCCACAACTAAGATTGAAAGTACAACAATTTGACTTGGAAAAAAAAAAAAAAAGTCCTGGAAGTACATACTGTTCCCCAATAAAGCCCTGTTCCCCTTCCCCAATAAAATCTTAAAAAAAAAAAAAAAGTTATATTACCAGAGAGTTAAGATGTTGTTATTTTCCTAATTGTGGTACCTGCAGAAATGGCCTCCTCTGGTTTCAAACTGCTTGTAAGAGTTGAGAACTATATTTCCATTACATGAGGGTGAAAGAGAAGAGGGCCAGGCAGTCAGTTATCTATCTATCCTGTTGGCTTGAGGATCAGAGAATTTGAGTCAGGCGTCTCCTCTCCATTCACCTCTGCACTATCCTCCTCACCTCTTCAAGTCTAAAATCAGGTGTCTATCAGTCATAAAACATCTGTGCTGGAATGTGCTAGGTATCTAAGGCTAGAATTGAGTATATAGAGAATTGTTCAATTGCCCACCTTACACGTTAATTTTATCAGCCTACTTAATACATGGAAATTGAAAACTGACCCCTAAGATTGAATATGTTCCTCATCACAGCCAGGACCACGTGTACATCTAGGGCTAATCACTGAATACATTCAGTATTGAAAAACTGATGTCTAGAGTTTCAGTCATCCTTTAGACAGCATGGTATTTTTCAGAAAAGTCTATAATAAATAGAAGAATTATCACTTAGGTAAAGTCAATGTCCTATATACACAATCTTTTTAACTAAGATAAGAAATAATATTGCATAATTCGAGTTTTAAAATGAACTTGTAGTGCCATATAAGTAAATCTTGTGGAACTTTTTTTTTAAAAATCACATATAAGATAAATGATGTTATTAATATAATTATATATTTGAGCATATCAAATAAATTAAAACACATACATTTTATGGATTTAAAGTTGAAGCAGGAAGAGTAGCTATTGATTAAATTTCCCTTAAACACTAAAAGGTTTGAAAAGAAGAAAATGCTTCAAAATACAATTTGGATTTGCTGAACACAAAGCTTTTAAGATATGTGTTTGAAGATTAATGAATCCTGGAATTTCTCCACTCTTAAGAAGACATAGTCGAGTCAATGCGAACAGCAAGCAATCCCTTCAAAGAGCGCTGCAGATAAATGCTAGACTCTTAGAAACAATGATGTTAAATTACAACATGATATCACGGCCCTATAATCTATCATCATAGCTTCCCCTTTAAGACAAGAAAAGGCATTTGAGTGTGCAAAACAGAGAGATAAGAGACAAGGTAACAAGTTGTCATCCATCTGAGATTTATGCTGGCAGAAAGAAATGGAGCTTGAGAGAACAAGTTCAGAGATAGACATGCATCACTGAGACTGATTTTTGGATGGGGTGAAAAATGATCAATGGACAGGATAGCAAGATCTTTCTGATAGAGCTATTGCTAAATGTATAAAATCATTCTTATAATTTTTAAACTTCAATTTCTTCAGTATGCACAGTTAAAATGCTTTATCGCATTAAAGATTTGTTCTACAAGGCTTAAATAGAGTATAGAAATAGTGTGTTTATGGGTTTTTATACAATGTTTTAATGGCTGTACAATTATTTGTGGCTTATAAGAATATACTTTTAAAGTAGTTCAGAAAGTTGACCTTTTGTACTTCATTTGTTTTGTTTTGAAATAAATTATATGTACCCTGTTTCCTTAGTTAATTGTAATGTTGGTCCACTGCAGTAATAAAATGGTTACATATTGAGTATCCAGGATGGACCACTCTGCACTGTTATAACTGTTTATAACTTTGTAATGCCTTCATAAATGTGATTCATTACACTAATAAACCTGTAAGACAACTGCAGCATCCCGCTGTTTCTTTGCCCAAGTTGCTATGGCTTTGATACTTAGGCAGGATTTTCATCTGCACCTGAACAGAATCTCAGAAAGTCTGTCATTTGGTTTCATAGACTTATTTTAGTTTATATGTTTCTAATATTATAGAATCTCATCAAAAAAGTAGATTATAATAATAGGATGAGTAGGATTGCTTATAATTAAACATATATATATATATATATATATATATATATATATATATATATATTCCTTATGGGAGAATATAAAAATTGTCAAAAGGTAAGAAATCAGAACCTCTAGGAAAAAGTTTTGAAAAATAAAAATTATTTAGAATGCATACAAGAACACTGATGGTGAATTACTTACTTTTCAGTAATTAAAGGGTGTTGGGAGGGGACAGTGAGCATTTTTTCTCTATTTCTAGTAGAGATAGAGCTAAAAGAAATAAAATCAAATTGTAGAGTAGCTTTTGGTGAGGAAGAGAAGGGCATATTTTCTGCTTTCAGTGTTTATGACTACTTGTACTATTAGAAACACTATAAAAAGAGACATTCTAAATAGTCTGTGGATATCTTTAAAAATAAACCAGAATTCCATCAGTGAAGAATTATCTAGCATTTTTCCCCCCGAAGAGAATAATTGAATGGTCTGTGTCTGGTTTCAGCAGTGTGTTTTATGAGAGTTCCCAGCTTCCCACAATCCTACTATGCTGCAGGCTCTGATGTCTCCAATTAGTGCTAACCAGTTATAAGAACAGATCTAAAAAAAATGAAAGCAAGACATTGGGAGTCTCAGCCTCATCCATAAATAAAATTAACCTGCAATGCCTACTCTTAGCTCTGGGCAATTCTGACTACCGAGCTATGGTCTGACCCCAGTCCTATGTCACATGTGAAATTTCATATGAGGGTATGGGGTGGAGTCACATTGGATTTCTTAATTGACCTGAAGTCTAGTGTTCTTAACTGGGACCTTGGTATCCTGCTCTGTTTCTATCAAGTGCATAATTCAGGGTCTGGAGCATACTTCTTATATTCATACCATAAACTCAATCTTCAGATGCCTGACTTGTTTTATTCTGTGAAGAAACAAAGATAACACTTGCTTTACATAGTTTTATTCTGAGAACTAAATTAGCTTTATGAGATCACGTATATACAACTTAAATATCATAGATGCCCTCATCGTCAGTTCTTTCTTTTCTATGCTTCCAAACATTATCACTGACTGTAAGTTCTAATAACACTTCCTTACCAGTACAACTGACTCTACTTAGACATTGACAATAGCAAAGTATGCCACAGCCCTCTGAACTTGGGTATTTATTTGGTCATTTGATTATTACTAAGTTTGCCTACTACTTCTAGCTTTAGATCTAGATAGTCTGAGTTTTTTCAATCACTTCCATATAAGCCTGCCACTTACAGCTCAGCATGCAATATAGCTAAATCAGGCTAGGTTAAGATATTATTCTATGATAATAAAAACATGTCCAATTAGTATGTGAAAGGATGTGCAAGATCTGCTTTATACAAAATGCTAAAAGAAATTTTCCAAACTAAAAAGTAATAACAGCATTGTGTTTGGGGGTTTACCATATATAATTGTAAATATATTACAAAAATAGAACAAGAATGAGGTGATAAATAAATTTTACTGTCTTAAAGTTTTTACATTGTGTGTGAAATGGCATTGCATTTTTTTCAAGATAGACTACACCAGTTTAATCATACATATTCTAATTTCTAGAGAAAGCACTAAAAACTTGATCAATGAAACACAGGTATAGACAGAACCTAAAAAATATATGAAAGAGGTGGCCAGATGGCTCAGTTGGTTAGAGCATGAGCTCTGAACAATAGGGTTGTTGGTTTGATTTCCACATGGGCCAGTGAGCTGCGCCCTCCACAACTAGATTGAAGATAACGAGCTTCCGGAGGGGAGGCCGGATGGCTCAGTTGGTTAGGGTGCGAGCTTTTAACAACAAGGTTGGGGTTCAAGTCCCACATGGGATGGTGGGCTGTACCCCCTGTAACTAAAGATTCAAAATGGCGACTGCACTTGGAGCTGAGCTGTGCCCTCCACAACTAGATTGAAGGACAATGACTTGGAGCTGATGGGTGCTGGAGAAATACACTGTTCCCCAATATTCCCCAATATAATTTATAAAATAAAAAATATAATAAAAAATAGTATTCCACTTTTTTCTCAAAAAAAAATATGAAACCTAAAAAAAAATACATAATCCAAAAGAAAGCAGAAAATGAGAATCTCAGGAACAAAGAAAAAATGAGACAGATAAAAATCAAATAGCCAAACAATAAACTTAAAGAAAATCATTAATAATATTTAACATTAAAAGTAAATAGATTAATGTCAAGATGAGGGAAATCAGGGCTCTGTGTTTGCACTGTGCTTCATTTATGATACAGTCTCTGTTCTCTGATTGAGGTATGGACAGAAGAAAGGAGCCCCCCTCTGCTGACCACAATCATTCAGAATTTAGTTTCAGCAAAAGGAAGTGAGAAGTGATGACATTCTGCTCCTCCTGGGAAGAAGACCCTCTCACTGGATGCTTCAGATAGAGAAAATCCTGTGTTCTTAGTTGCACCAGTCTGGAGTGGAATTTCCATCTCACTGAGCTGAGAGGGAGGAGAAAAAGAGGGGTCTTGGTTCAAATACAGATGCTCACCTTTCTTACTGATTTTTTATAGATTTTATTGAATAGATGTTTCTTAATTTGCTATATGCCCTTAGGACTATTTCCAGAAACTTTAAATGGTTGTTTGTTTGACTTTTTGTAATTTTCAAGAGTTTCACTAGGGAGCAAGTCCACAGAGCTAATCATGATACTTCCCAAAAGTTGATCTCCCTGATAAAACACTTTTAACCCACATCAAAAAATATATCAAACCACGAACAGAATAATGTGCAAGAGCTCAGATAATATACTACCCAATGTGATAATTTTATGTTTGCATAGAAGAATTTCCTGTTTTAGGAAATGCATACTAAAGTATTTAGGAGTGATGTAGCATGATAACCCTATTTACTTTCAAATAGTTCAGAAAAAATAAGTGTGTGTATGTGTACACATCCACATAGAAAGAATAATGCAAATGTGGTAATTTGGTGAATCTAGGTGACATTTATTTAGGTATTCTCTTTGAGTATTCTTTCAGCACTTCCACAGAGTTGAAATTTTCAACAACAAAAAAAAAAAAAAAGAAAGAAAATTTGGAAGAGTAGCCTTCTTGAAAATAATTGCTTAAAGATTTATTTATATTGAGTGAAAGATTAATTAAATGTATTGCTTTGGAGAAGAGAACTTGTGTAATGAAGCAATTACTTTATGCTTTAAACCCCTTAAACATTCAGAAACTCTGAAATTTGTTTTCAAATTTAATGCAAATATCCTTTAAGGAGATTAATAAATATTTTAAAAAAATAAAAATAAAAATGGGTTAAATACTCCATCCAGGTAGCAGACATTTTTCAGAATGAATTATTAAGAACAAGCAAGCATGCGAGAAGACCCAATTATATTGTATTTAAAAGAGACACATCTCAAATAAAAACATAGAGATAGGAAATTACAGTTAAGCAGGAAGTATAGAATCAGATACACTATGCAAACACCAATTATATGAAAGTGAGTATGGCTACATTTATATCAGAAAAAGTAGATCACAGAGCAAGAACTATTATCAGAGATTTAAAAAAACTCCTTACAATGGTAAAGCAAAAATGCATCAAAGAGTTGTGAAAATATTAAACCTTCATGGATCTAATTATAGAGTTTCAAAGTATCTGAAGCAAACACTGACAGCTCTCAATGGAAAGACAGAAAAATCCAGTCCTATTTGGATACTTTAATACTCTCCAGTCATTAATTGAAAAGTAGACAAAAAGCAAGTAAGCATATAAAAAATGTGAATCATAATTATCAACCAAATTAAGCTAACAGAAGTTCATAGAATATTGTACTTAACAGCTGCAGAACATACATTATTTTAAAGTGCACTTGTAACATACATCAAGATAAAACACTACACTGTCATATAATGTCTCAATATATTTCAAAAAATTGAAATCATAGAGCATACTATACCTAAACAAAACATAAATCTAGAAATCAAGAAAAAAAAAATTATAAAATCCTCTTATTTGTAAATTAAGCAACTTGTGTCTATATATCCCTAAAGTCAAAGAAGAACAAGAGAAATTAGAAAATAGTTTGAGGTGAATAAAAGTGAAAGCACAATATCAAATTTGTAAGATGTACTTATAGTGATGCTTAAAGGATATTTCATATCTTTAGAGGCTTATATTTAAAAAGAAATGCCTAAAGTTAGTGAACTAAGCGAGGAATTGTCTAACTTTTCCTTAAGGAAATAGAGAATAAGTATTTTAGGCTAATGGCCAATGGGCTTTATAGCATCTACTCAATTCTGCTATTATGAAGCTAACACAGCCATAAACAGTACATAAATAATTGAATGTATCTGTGTTCTAAAAATGCTATTTATAAAAACAGACATCTGGCCTATAGGCTATAGTTTCTTTCCATGTAAAGAAGCTAGGGGGAAAAAAAGGAAGAAGGCAAAGTACAATGCCAGTAGAAAATAAATAAAGATAAAAGTAGTAAGGCAAAAGCTGAGAAAAATCAATGAAGTCAGAATTTTGTTCTTTGAATTGTTTAATATAAATGATAAACACAGCAAGAATAATCAAGAAATAAAGAAAGAAAATGTAAATTATCAACATCAAGAATGAAAAAGGAGCTATCACTACAGATCCTATAGGCATTAAAAAGAAAAATAAATAAATATTGGGAGTAATTTGACAGTAATAAATTAGCAATGCAAATGAAATGGACCATATTATTGATAAAAAAGGAAAAAACTTATCAAAAAACACACAAAAGAAGTAGGAATTAATTGAATTTATAATTCAAAATCTCACAAAGATAACTATGGGCACATAGACAGGCATCTCATACAATTATCTCAATTCATTTTATGAAGTCAGATTAACACTGAAAAGAAAGTCTTACAGGACATTTGAGAAAAAAACAAATTATAGAGCAATATCACACATCAATATAGAAAATCCCTTACAAACTCTAAGCAAATCAAATTTAGCAATATATAAAACAAGATAATAAATCATGACCAGAGAAGTTTATCCAGGAATGCAAACTTTATTTGATATTTAAATATCAATAAATGTAATTTATCACATTTAATAAAGGAGAAAAATTTATGTGATCATCTCTATGGGTGATAAAAGTCAAAAATTCATTTGATCAAATCCAACACCTACTTATGAGAAAATCACTCTGCCGTCTAGCAACACAGTTAAATTTCCTGAATGTGATAATGGGCACTGATGAAAAACCTACAGATAACATTTCCATGGTAAAATTATGAATACTTTTGCCCTAAAGCTAAAATCAGGTGACACCAAGATATCCACTTTCTTCTATTCAGTTTTGTACTAGATATCCTATCAAATTAAATAGGCAAATAATACAGAGGGTGCCAATGAAATGTATACACATTTTAAGAAATGGAAAAAAAAAAACTATTAAAATTGTAATACTCAATATATACCAATTACAAAAAATAAATACAAGTCACATTTGACTTCTGCAATTACAAGAGGTGCTCAAAGTGGTTACCATCAGTGTCCAGACACTTCTGATTATGATGAACTACTGCTTGAGCAACGTTGACCAAAGTGTTCACTTGTATACATTTTTTTGCAACCCTGGTATAATAATAATATGCATAAAATTTGGGGAAAGAACAGTTTACTACAGAAAACATGATTGTTTATAAAGGAAATCTGAAGAAATCTACAAAAACAATAAACCTAATAAATAAATTCAGAAAGACCTCAGAAATAAGATCAGCATACAAAAATCAATTGTATTTCAATGTACTAGCAACCAAAATGCTGGAAAATAAACTTTAAAGTATATGTCACATAAAAATATAAACCACTTTGGAACAAGTTTAATAAAATGTATAACAACTGTACATTAAAAACTACAAAAAACTGCTGAGAAAGTTTGAAGAATGAAGTAAAAAGAGGGATATACCATGTTTATATGTAGGAAGAAGCAATGTTTAAATATGAAAATTTGATCTAAATTACTTTATAAAATAAATGCTATGTAGATATTTTGGTAGAAATTGATAAGCAAATAACATTTATTGGATAATATAACAAAACTTTCTTGAAAAACAAGTAGTTTTAGAGTAAGACTTAAATTATCCGATTTTAATTCTTACTATAACACTTAAAATTTTAATGAGTGTGGTATTAGTGTCCATATAAACAAATGGAACAATGGAGCATAAGAAAAAGTCCAGAAATGAACTCACAGAAATATAGTTAAATGATTTTTTTTTTTTTTTTTTCCTAAACCAAGGAGTCAACGCAATCTAAAAGGTATGGGATAGTCATTTCAACAGGTGGTGCTGGAGCTCATGTGACACCATATACAAAAATTAGCTCAAGGTGGACTAAAGATTAAAAAAAAAAAAGGTTATAAAGCTCCTAGGTAAAAACATGGAAAGATATCAATGAAATTGGTGTAAATAAACAAAGATATTTTGAGTAAATTCCCAAAAATCTTAAAAGACAAAAACAATGATTTGAACTTCATCAAAATTAAAAACTAATGAGGTAAATGATCTAATTCCAATATCCTATTTCAAGGATCTGCTTCCAGGGACTATTTCCAGTAACAACTGGCTTAATTTCGGTTTCCACAGAGATAAAGATATGAGAGAGGTAAGCTATTGGGGAAATAATATCAGGAAACACAGGAAGGAAAGTAGGAAAATGAAGCATGAAACAACAATGTCAATAAAGGTTGCTTCATAAAGGTACAACTCAATCCCACTTGAATGCATTGGCATAGAATTTAAAATACCCCTTAGAGATTTCCCAACCACGGAACTGGAGACTGTGCTATTTATCCTATGACACTGGCACTCATTGGCTGAAAAGTATACCTGAGGGTATTAACTCCTGGCAATTCCAGCTTCCCTTGCTTGAGCTGTGCGTGCTCCCTCCACCAGGAAATCTCTGAGGAAGAGAGGTATACATGCTTTCAATAAGAATCCCTTAGGAACTAGAGGTGAATAGCAATCAGATATAAACTCAAAACTAACAAAATTTGATACATACATTCTTAAAAACATCTCCCAAACACCCATCTCATGACTAAAATACTCTGTCATGCATCAAGGAACAAAATTAGATGTAGGCAGAGTTCAGAATCCAATGGCATGAGGCCTTGCAGGCTGAAGTTTGAAGAGTCATTTAGAGGAGCTGGTTGTTTGCTTTGTTCCTTCTTCCTCAAAATCTCCCCCTGTGCACCCTCCCTTCACTTCTATCTATTCTTCAGAACACAATTTAAAAAGAACATACCTTCAAAAAGTCTTTCCTAATCTTTTCCCAGCAGGTCATGCCCACTGTTAAAAGTTCACTTGAGTACCTTATAAATGGTCTTCATAGCACCCCTCCAAGTTTCAATTAAATAAATAATTATTTGTTTGCTTCACACTAAAATATTAGCCCCATAAATGTGGGGACAGTATGTTTTCCTTCCTGGGCTTTCAACCCAGAAAACTATGCCTAAACATAATAGGCATTTCACACATAGTTGTTCAATAAGTGCATTAATAGATTGACTAAAGAACAGAATATATTAGATTATTTAGGAATTGGTTTCCTTTGTGGAATATGGAAAATAGGAAAGATTGAAGGAAATCCACAGACAACAGAAACTTACTTGGAGGATGAATGTACCATTAAGATCACCAGCTTAACATTTGGCAAAGAAGTTCCTTATAGGAAACATGTGGACAAGGATTAAAACACACACACGCACGCACACACACAGAAAATCTATTCATGTTACAAATACATGTAAGGAATTTATTTGAATAAATAAATCTAAACAAATAACAACAGAACACTGGGAAAGGGCTTCAAAAGATTCTCAGCAAACATACATGAAACATACCATTTACAACTTGGAAAAGGAGCTTTCTTCTAAAACTAATTATTTTTGATTACCTGAATAGAGGCATTAGAAGAAAATTCAACATCCATTCCTGATTAAAAACAATTTTTTTTAAGAAACCAACTTGTAAAAGTAAGAACTATAAAGCTTATAGAAGAAAATTTAAAAACATCCTCACAATCTTAGTGCAGGGACAGATTTTCTGCAACCATGAAAGAAAAGAAAGAAAAATTGGACTTTATTATAATTTTTAAAAATTGCTTATTAAAACACACTAAGAAAATGAAAAGGCAAACCACAGATTGGGTAAACAATATCTGTTAAATAGGTACCTGATAAAGGACTTGTATCTAGAATATATAACATTCTACAACTCAATATTAAGAAAACAAAAAGAAATCCAACAAAATATGAGTAAAAGATTTGAAAAGACACTGAAAAAATATAGATTTGTGAAAAAGTAATTATCAGATCAAGGGAGATGAAAAAAATAAAATAAATAAAATAAAAACAGGGAGATGAATGAAAGTAGGGAAGAGGTGAGAAAGTTAAATATACTAATTTCTAATCCTTTGATATTCAAATCAAGGATGTTACAGTTGTTAAATTAATAAAAAGAAGTTTGAATGTGAAATTATTAAATTAGGAAGATTATCTCCATAACACCTAAAACATGATAATCTTTCAAAATTATGAGAACAATCATACATATTGACACAACATAAAAAGTGTTTTAAGTCCATGTTATAAAGATAGAACAAATCAATGAAACTTAAGAACGTACATAGCATAACATAAGAAGACAGATTTCAGAACAATCAGATTAATCATTTTAACAGATGTATGCTAAAACTTAAATCTATAACTTAATTAAAAAATATTTTTAGAATTGATCCATAGAGAAATACTTAAATTATTTACATACAATATGTATTTAAAAGAAAGATGTAGTAATTGCATGAGTATAAGAGTAGGTAAAATATGTTTAGGGTCTTCCAAACTAACAAAAATAAAAAAATTAAGAACCATAATAGAAAAATGCGTCGTTTTAATTCTTCAGGTAAAGCAATAAACAAAGACTAATAAAGAATACACACTGCAACTTACTTTCTTTACTGAACATATGTCTGCAGGAGGTACCTCATTCACCTCTGGTGTGTTTGCATAGCCTCTGGGGCCAAATACTGACTGACTCATCACTTTCTTTTTATGTGATCTGACACAAACTGGTTAACCTTTCTATGACTCAGTTTCTACATATATAAATTGGCACATTAATACCTTATGGTTAATATTTATTGTAATTGGATGAAATGGTGCCCGTAAAAATCATGGTAGATTGTGTGACTCAACAAAGCCTTCATAAACACTAACAACCATTAGCATCACAACTTAAACATACTCCTTTGTCAGACAGCAGAGATCTTGCCAATTTTTTTTTTTTAAACAATTCTGAAAGGAAGATCCAAGATGGCGGAATAAGTAAATGCTATGCAGGCTGCCTCCCAGGAGCACATTAAAACTACAAGTCAATTATAGGACAATCAACCTCAAGAATCATCTGAAGACTAGCTTAACAGAACCCCTATAACTAAGGCTACAAAGAAGAGGACACATCGAGACTCATAGGAGAGGCAGAGATGCAAAGTGAGCTGCCCACAAACCCACAAGTAGTGATTGAGCACCAGGAGGGACACCTTTACAGCAGCAGACCACCTTGAAGAGTGAGGGGTCCCAGCCCCACACTAGGCTCCCCAGCCAGGGGTCCTATGCTTGGAAAAGGAGTCCCCACCATATGAGGCAGTGAAAATCAGTGAGGATTCCATCTGTCTGCCCCAGTGAGAAAGAAGGTGACTAGAAATCCAAATGTCTTCTTAAAGGGCTTGTGTACAGACTTGTTCACTTGCAAGCACTCACCCTGGGCTCTGGAAAAGAGGTGGAAACTCGAGAGGTGCCAGAGACATCCAGGGAAAGACTGAGTTGTGTGGCTTCAGGGTGAAGGCTACAGGGAAAGTGGCCATTGTCTCTATGAGGAACCCACTTAAAACATAGCTTACAGGAGTGTGTCATCTTTCCTGTGTTGAACCTATTCCCAGAAGGCCAAATCTGAGACTGCATTGATCTGGTAAAATCTGTGCAGGTGCATCATTTTGGTGACTGCCTTGAACCCTGCCCTGACTAGATAGTACAGCATCTGCTGGTGAACTCTCAGCTCCTGGGCAGCCAGTTCTGCCCTGCAAGCTGTGAGAGATTTGTATAGCAATGACCAGGGAAAATTGTGGTGATGGGAGGTCAGCCCTAGCTTGTGTTGCAGCCTTTCCTGGGCAACTCCAGGGGATCTAGAGTGGTGGGTGGTCAGCCTCAGGTGCACTGTAGCCTTTCTTGGGATACTCTGGATGTTTGTAGATCCAAGGTGAGTGGTGGCGGCTGTGGTGTTCTCAGGGCATTTTGCAGAATGGCCACAGGCTCAGCATTGGTGCAAGAACTGAATCTGCATTAACTTTGTAAAATCCACCAGCCACACTGCATGACTACCTGACACACAACCCTGTCCAATTCGATCAGCATCACTGGAAACACTATAAACACCAGGTGAACCAGCCCAGCTCTCACGCTCAAGGGGGCTCTTCAAGTAGCTGAGCCTACAGGCAGTCAGAGGTGGTAACAGGCCTACGGGGACCCTGAGCCTTTTGCTAAGTTTCCCCAGCTGGCCTCAGTTCACAGAAAGGCCACCACCATACACCTCCAGGTTCAATACAGGTAGCAACCAACTGCATACAGCTTGGCAGCACCTATGAGGGAGCCTTGGGCCAGTCACAGGCAAGGCTGAAATTGGGTTGCACAGGAGCCACTCCAAAGAGGCACCAGGAACAACAAACCCAGAGGCCAGCCTCAAACTACACCAGAACTCTGCCTGATAAGCCCCACAACTGGCAACTGGCATATGAAAAGGTGGTCTCAACTAGCACAAAAGCCCACATGGGCAAATCCCCCTCTGTAGGGTCAGCTGCCACATAGCAGCCCATACACTGAGAGTGTAACCAGTCCTCATAGTCAGCCTGAAAGTGTGTGTCACCTACTGATACACCAAGAGCAATTAAGGCTGACCTACAACACAAGAAGACACAAAACACACACAAGGAACACTCTTTGAACATATGCACAGGTGACCAGGTAGACTGCACCACTGGACCACACAGGACACCTATTACATAAGGCCACCTGGCAGAGACTGAGAGACATAGGAGGTCTACCTAACACATAGAAGGAAACACATAGAAGCAGCCAGAATGAGGAAACAAAGAAACATGTCCCAAATAAAAGAATAGGAATAAACTCCAGAAAAAGAACCAAATGACATGGAGACAATCAGCTTACAAGAGACAGAGTTTAAACCATCGGTTATAACATTGCTTAAGGAACTTAGTGAGAGTTTCAATGAAGAGATAGTAAGCCTAAAGAAGGACATGGAAATCACAAAAAAGAACCAGTCAGAAAAAATAAAAATAAAAACAATACCTGAAATGAAGAATGCACTAGAAGAAATCAACAGCAGATTAGATGAAGCAGAGAATCATTTCAGCTATTAAGAAGACAAGGTAGCAGAACAACAAAAAGAATAAAAAAGAAAGAAAAAAAAGGAAATAATCTAAGGATACCTCTGGGACAATATCAAGTGTGACAACATTCACATCATAGGATACTAGAAGGAGGAGAGATGGAGCAAGGGATCATAAACCCATTTGAAGAAATAATAACTGAAAACTTACCTAACCTGGCAAAGGAAATAGACATAAAAGTTCAGGAAGCACAGAGAGTCCTAGTCAAGATGGTCCCAAACAGGTTCACAACAAGAAACATTATAATGAAAATGGCAAAGGTTAAAGACAAAAAAAAAAGAATTCTAAAAGAAGCAAGAGAAAGACAACTAGTTACTTACATAGGAGCTCCCACAATACCATCAGTTGATTTCTCAGCAGAAACTTTGCAGTCCAGCAGGGAGTGGCACAAAATATTCAAAGTGATGTAAAGGAAGGGTATACAACAAAGACTACACCTTCTTACTCCATATACAAGAATAAACTAAAAAATGGATTAAAGACTTAAATGTAGGACAAACTCCTAGGCAGTAAACTCTCAGACATTACCCTTAGTAATATTTTTATTGATATTTCTTCTTGGGCAAGGGAAACTATATAGATAGATAGAGAGATAGATGATAGATAGATAGATAGATAGATAGATAGATAGATAGATAGATAGATAGATAGATAGATAGATAGAAAGATAGAAAGATAGAAAGATAGAAAGATAGAAAGATAGATATAGATACATACACACAAATGTGTACACACACACACACACACACACACACACACACACAGAGGGTGCCAAAAAATGTATATACATTTTAAGTAAGCAAAAAACTGTATTAAAATTATAATACTCGACATACACTGATAAGAAAAAATTAATACAAGTCATGGGTATACATTTTTTGGCATCCCTACTATATATCAATGGGACTACATCAAACTAGAAAGCTTTTGCACAGCAAAGAAATCACCAACAAAATGAAGAGACATCCTACTGAATGGGATAAGTCATTCACCAATGATATACCTGATAATATATATCTAAAATTACTATCCAAAAATTCATAAGAAACTCATACTACTCAACACCAAAAATAACAAACAATTTAATTAACAAATGGGCAGAGGCGTTGAATAGACATTTCTCCTAAGAGGACATACAGATGGTCAATAGACATATGAAAAGATGCTCAACGTCACTAATCATCAGAGAAATGCAAATAGAAACAACAAAGAGATATCACCTCACACCTGTCAGAATGGCTATCATCAATAAATCAACAAATAAGAAGTGTTGGCAAGGATGTGAAGGGTACCCTTGTGCACACTTGGTGGAATTGCAAATTGGTGCAGCTACCATGGAAAATAGTGTGGCCATTCCTCAAAAAATTAAAAATAGAACTACCTTATGACCCAGTATTTCCATTCCTGGGTATTTATCCAAAGAAACCCAAAACACAAATTTGAAAAGATATGTACACACCTATGTTCACTGCAGCCCTATTTACAATAGCCAAGATACGGAAACAGCCCAAATGCCCTCAATAGATAACTGGATAAAGAAGAGGTGGTGCATATATACAATAAAATATTACTCGGCCATAAAAAAGAATGAAACTTTGCCATTTAGACAACACGGATGGACCTAGAGGATATTATGCTAAATGAAATGAGACATACTGAGAAAGACAAATACCATATAATCTCACTTATATGTGGAATCTAAAGAACAGAATAAATGAACAAGCAAAGCAGAAACGGATTCATAGACACAGAGAACAAACTGATGGTTAATAGATGGGAGAGGGGTAGAGACTGCGTGAAAAAGGTAAACAGATTAAGGAGCACAAATTGGTAGTTACAAAATAGTCATGGGATGTAAAGTACAGTATGGGGAATAGCCAATAATATTGTAAAAAAGTACGTATAGTGTCAAATGGGTACTAGATTTATCTGGGATCACTTCATAAATTATATAAATGTATAACCAATACGCTATACACCTGAAAGTAATATAAAATAACACTGAATGTCAAGTGTAAAGAAAATAGGGGATATAAAGTACAGTATAGGGAATATAGTCAATAATATTGTAATAACTATATATAGTCAGAAGAATAATGTTATTGGGGTTATTACTTTGTGAGATATATAAATGTCTAATCACTATATTGTTTTGTAAACCTGAAATTAATATAAAAATATTTTTTTAAAAATCAATTCTTCAAAGTGTTCATTTCTGCATATCTTTTTGTACATGGGGTTTTTAATAAGATGTCTTAGAATTGTTAAAGAATATAAATTTTATATTTAAAAAAAACTTTGATTAATAATCCTAAATTTATCTCTTAAAAAGTTGTCCTATTTATATTGTATAAGAATGTTTATTTCCCACAGACTTGCCAATGCTAGTTACTATTAATCTTTCTTTAAACTGCCGTTTTGATGAACAAAATAAAACAATATTTAAAATTAATGTTTTCCTGATCAATAAGGACATTGCTGTGCTTGTATATATTTGTATTTTTTCTTACACTACCTCATCATATTCATTCCCTTTTTTCTACTAAGAGGGATATCTATATTTCATTGCTTTGTTGCAGGTCTTTATATATATTTGAATATGAATATTTTCATACAATAGACAGAGTGAAGCTTGAGTTTGCTTATTTTCCATTCTATCCCTTGCTTGTAAAATTTCTAAAGGTGACTTTTTATTCAATGGAGAATAAGGGTTTGGTACGTGCTCTCTGAGGCCACATTTCATGTGGTTCAACCTTGGCTCTGCCCCTTGCTGCCTGTGTGACCATGTACAAATTGCCTAACTCTCAGACCCACAGTTTTAGCTCTTTTCTGCAAGGAGTGTAATAGCATTGGCTACCTCAAGTTTTGATGAGGATTAATGATTAGCCATCATTATTTTGGTTTTGATTTTGAAGGCTTCATTCATCTCTTGATTAGTAAGGCCTATACCAGAACTAATATAACCAGAACTATGGATTATTATAGTTATTTATTTTCCCCTTTATTAAAATAATTAAATTTTAATAATTAAAATAATTAAATAATTAAATTCCCCTTTATTAAATTTAATTAAAATAATTAAAACCGAGACACAGCTATTAAAAAATGCCTGTTAACAGAAGAAAGGTCACCACTATCTATGTGTCTAGGTAAAAGCGTGCAGTTTTGAGAACTGAATCTTTGGGTAAGTAACATACAGAGCACTTCACACAATAGCAGGTGGTCCATGGATGTTTGTTGGCAATGCAAAATCCTGACTGCTTTTATTTCCTGTAGCACAAAACTACAGTCTAAGAAGCATAATGCTGAGTATAGGAATGGGTGACCACGAAGATGTTAAACACACAACAAAGATTAAAAAAACTGAAGGTGGAGGGAAAAGAATAAAAATAAGAGCAAAGGCAACAACAAAAGCCTTGTCCCTTTCAAACAAATTTGTTGGACAGAGTTACAGTTTGTTTGTTTTTGTTTTTGTTTTTCTTTATCTTTCTCCCACGTCTCTTTTACTCTCTTAGGTCTGAGAATTTTTGTGTTGGAAAATGCGTTGGTGGTAATCTCTGCCTTCTCCTTCCAAATGCAGGACTCTGGAAAGATGCCTGCATTTGTATTAATGATGAAATTCATTCCTCTATGAGGAAGATTGTGTTTCCATCCTATATTTGTTTTTTGTTTTTTTGGAATTTCTAAAAATGAGAATATCCAATTTTTATATTCGACCAGATTTGTTCCCATATCTTCCCACCCACTTTCCTGCCCTGTGAAATAAGCAGGAACAGGAGCATAGAGTCCCTGTTCCAGAAGGTCACCCTTCAAATGTGTGCTGGTACAACTCCACTGAATGCCTCTTGTGTAGTTCCCATCACTGTATTAATAAAACATGTTTCAATGGTATCCACCCAAGTCACCCTTTTATGGATATGCTAAACAAGGTCAGCGTTGACCTTGACCCACACGGAATGATCCAGACACAGTAGTAACCAGAGCAGAGTAAACCAGCATGAAAGCCTGCCTTGGTCTGGACTTTAAATTTTTACATGCGGCACAGGTTGTATTAACTCTGAGAAGTTGCATCTGCTTCTTCTTGAGTTTTTCTGCTTCTTATTGAGTTTACAATCAATTTAATTCCCTAGGCATAGCATCAGAAATTCAGGTTAATTAAGGTTTTTCTTATATACCTATATAACAGACTTTTAAAATAAATTTTACATGTATAAACTTTCAAATATACCTCTGACTTTTGATTATAATCTGTCAAGTTAATTAGACACTTGGTACTAATTTAGCACTTTCTATATTCAATAAATGAGTAAAGGATTTTAATTTTCACATTTCATTTACTATCTTTAATATAATTATCTACATATTTATTTATTTGTTAGAAAACAGAGACTCTACATGGCTAGGTACTTTGACAAAGAGCACAAAAAGAATAAACAGGAAAGCTAGAGACTGAACCCAAGCCTATCTGATTCAAAGCACATTTTCTTCCCAGAATATGGTAGAGCAGTAATTCATCTTGCAATATTACTCTTTTTAAAAATTTGAAAAGTATGCATTTCAGATAATTATCTGAGTTATTTATGAACACATCGAGCACAGCAGTGCCAAGGACAGAGCTCTGTATCACGCCACCAGAGAACTCTTTTGTGTTGGCAATGACCCATTCATTAGTTAATGCCCTGAGAAGAGTAATTCCACCAGCCACAGGCTAACCTAATTTTGCTAAAGCCTAATCCATATATCATCATCATATTTACAAGCATACCATAAAATACTTTGTCAAAAAGATTGCTGAAATTTGAAACATTCTGTCTACCTGCAGCATTTCCAAAATTCTGTTACACTTGAGAATAAATTTGGGTCACCATTATTTAACAAAATGTACTTGATTTTAATCCTTCAAGACTTTCCAAAGTCTTTATAATGTTAGTGTCCAGTGTGGACTTTAAAGGATAGTATATTTGCTATGATGAACTTTGCCAGAGTATCTTTCTTTTTTTAATTTCTAAGCATATACTAGATCTATTGTAAGACTCGTTTCCTGTGGAATATACTTTGCTAAATAATTGATTCACCAATTAATTTCAGTCTCGAATCTCTGACATAATGTGAATTTACAGTTATTTTGGTTTACCTTTACATATCATTGATGGCCTGACATATATATATATATATACACACACACACACACTGACACACACAGACACTCAACTCACATAGGTGAGTGTCGCACACATACACATGCACACATGCACGCACACATGCACTTTCATCATTTATAAGATTGTAGAATTCTGGCAGACAATGGCATCAAATGAACCATGTTTGTTTTCTCCAGGCTGTTCCACATGTAGACTGTTTTTGCATGCCTATTCTCATTCCTCTGTGCTGAAACCACACACGAAAAGCAGCATGTTTATTTCTACTCAGATCCATTCCTCTGTGTTCTAACAACACAACCAGTCTCCTTAATCAAGCATCAACTACAGTTTGTCTGTGTTGTACGCTCACATGAACAGTACATGGTCCTATCTCCACAAAATCTTCAGTCTTGCATTTCCCAGGCCACTCAATAAAGAATACCTTGCGTACTTACCGTGTTTCCCTGAAAATAAGACCTAGCTGGACAATCGGCTCTAATGCATCTTTTGGAGCAAAAATTAATATAAGACTCAGTCTCATTTTACTATAAATAAGACCGGGTCTGTGATATGATATGATATGATATGATATGATATGATATGATATGATATGATATGATATGATATGATATGATATGATATGATACGATACCCAGTCTTATATTAATTTTTGCTCCAAAAGATGCATCAGAGCAGATGGTCCAGCTTGGTCTTATTTTCGGGGAAACACGGTTATCTCAAAATCTTTTTTAGTACTTCTGCAAAATAACTTTCAGAAATGTTCTTCTGTTTCCTATTACCTTCTGTATATTTCCATCAGTGTTTTATGTGTGTGCATGATTTAGTGTTTCTGCCTTCACATC
This sequence comes from Rhinolophus sinicus, assembly GCF_057876585.1. Taxonomy (NCBI): domain Eukaryota; kingdom Metazoa; phylum Chordata; class Mammalia; order Chiroptera; family Rhinolophidae; genus Rhinolophus; species Rhinolophus sinicus. Next base: position 79,851,562 of record NC_142503.1, on the reverse strand, counting down.
CATTTTGTTTCATTCTCCAGTTTTTCTCATAGTCCTCCTTTTAGCTATTTGCTTTCAAGAATCAGTATTGCCCACAAAATATTCGTCATGAGACAATGAAACAGATAGTCTCTGAGCTACTTGTCTCTTACCTGGCAGCAAGGGAGGAAGAGAATATTAGCTCATAGTACTGGAAAGAATGTGTATTGGACACTTCTTATTCCCTACCTCAGATTCTCTAAACCATCTTTTTCTCTAATCACTGCTGCAGTGGGCAAATTCTCATATATGTACTCTTCCAGCCCTTCACCTCTGGAGCACTGTGTATCTCTTGCTTCCATTTTTGGGCTTCTGTGAATTCAATTCTTGGGACATCTGTGGGAACTCTCATGACACACATATATGTAACCTGGCTGAGTGCAGGAGTTACACATAGGCGACTCTTGACCCTCGGGCATGAGAGCTAATGAATAAATGCTCCTCCCGATGTTCCTTAAGCAGACAATTGTGAAGCTCATTCTATATGTCAGAAGGTCCCCCAAAAGATCAAGCCCCAGTGATTCATAATGGCAGCAACCTGATGGGGTACCTTTTAAAATTATCTTTCCCTCCTCTGTTTTACTCTCTGCAGGCTCTGACTTCTACTCCCTGGGTTTGCTCCATGAATAAACTACCTGGAGGCAAGCCCTTGTCTGGAACTGTCATTGGGGAAACCCAGGCTAGGACAGAAAGCATTATGGCCTTCCTGTTTGGTACAATATGACATTGATTTTCGGTTCTTTTTCGATGCAGAAAGTCATTCTTCTTGCCAAAATAGGATTAAAATTCACCCTCAAATATCCCAATATCCAGTGATCCGTATAGTCTCATATAGAAAATGCAGCTGCCAAATAGTACACAACGATAGACACAACAAATGCAGTGTACTCAGAAGAGAAAGATAAAGTGCAGGATAACAGCTATTATTCAGTTTACAGTGGGGCATATCTTAGAGTAGCAGTCTTAGATGGACACCAGTTGATAAACTCTGGGCTATCATACCATTGTGATCATTTTTCATCAGTGTCCTAAGTCCTGAAGCACCCATGCCAATGGACATGGCTGGCGGGATGAACCACTATAGCACATGGCCAAAGGATATAGACTTAGCCAGAATAATCCTCTTACCCACATGGGTTAGTGCGATGACAAACAAGGTGAAATATTTCTTCTATATTTACTATATGTAAATCATACAATTTTCATTTAGAGCTATTTGCAGAAACTCCCTTTAATGCTTTTGTCCCTCTTTTAAAATCTAAAAGTAGAACACCCATGGTCTAGTCATATCATACAGTTCATAATATGGGTTTATTCAGCTGATCTACCTCAGTTAGAATGCTTTTCTGTTGTAAGTACCAAACACATCAGTTTAAACCATGTGAAGAAGTAAGAAAATGTTTTGTCTCTTGTAAAAAGAAAACTTGAGTCCAGTGGTGTCCAAGATTAACTGATCCAGCTGTTTAGTAATGACAACAAGGACTCGGGTTATTCTATCTCCTGGCCCTTCTATGCTGTCAGCTATTTCCTCACAGTGCTAACGAGGAAGCTATACTTGTCTCCAAGGTCCTTTATACTCTGCCATCGTTCAGTTGTGGAAAGGGTGCTTTGGGTTCTTTTCCCTGGGAATGTGAGTTACTTTATCTTGAAACTCTGATTTCTCATTAGCAAGAATTTTGTCACATGCCCCAATTAAACCTATTGTTGCCATTGGAAATGAAATCCCCATGGCTGACTTAGACTAATAGTCTGAGCTGGCAAAAATGTTGAGGAGTCAAGCACAGTGTTTAGGACACACATTTTACTGAAATATAAGAATCAAAGTCTCCTACATCCAGAGTAAACAAAGCCGGATAAAGAACCCCCCTTAACCAAATGAAGCTTGCTTTACTGCACACAGCAGCAACACAAAATTATTTTTATGCCACAGAAAATCCTGGTTCAGAAAGATTTCTAGCACAATTTCACAGATCAAAGCCTTTTCTGCAAGACCCAGATCATTATCTGAACACTGAGCATAATGAGGTCACTATAAACAACACTTCTTTTTTTGTGTTTATTGGCTTCTGTGTCACAAAGTTACACACTAGAAAAGTTCTTTGAAGTTCAAAAGAGGACAAATCAATAGCTGATGTAACAAACCTGTCTCGCACCTTTTAAATTATATCCCTATATAATTTATGTATCCCATATTTTTGATTGGCTGTTGTGCAATTTCTGTCCAGAAGTTTAATTGTTGGTTTGAGGTCAAACATGAATGAAAAATTATTAATGTGCCAGTTGCAACTCATACTGTGATGAAATTCTGACATTTTACTGGGGGCTTCTTTCCTGCTTGAATCTTGTCATTTTGACAATTGAATCTCATTTGCAAAGAAAGGATAAAAAAGACAAATCTACATCCTGACATCTTCTGACGTCTCTCTGGAGGTGAAGAATCCCTGTTTTGGGTAAGGCTCAAAATAATTGAGAATGGAAAGTTAAATGAGAGAACAATTTTCACAGTAGCTTCATCTTACCATCTGCCAAAGCATTTTGTCAGGTTACAAAACAATGATTTAAATCCCAAATGCAACTCATCTTGCACCCATGTGAAGTAGTTCCACATGCATGCTCAAGACACATGCATACATATATCAAAAATATTATCCAAGGTTGTGAAATATGCCTAAATTTTATTTCCATATTGGTAAACAACATGAAAAAAATCCCATATTCAAAAATCCAAATCACTATAACAAAGAAAATACAAATTTGCTACATTTATATTATTATTTGAAATTAATTTGATTGACATTCTAGAAAAAACATTGACCTAAAAGACTAGTCCCTTACCTCTGCCCTACTGCAGATCATATGAGATGACAGGGCATTTGTCTTCAGAGGTTTTAAAATTTTTTTTATTTATTATATGTGTAATGATTTATTATGTGTCTATGCCTATGAAATGATCATTTTTTAACTTCAATTCAAAACTCTCTCTCTCAATTTGTAAGATAAATAATAAAATTTTTATTTCTTAGAAAAAGTACCGATATATTTGCTCTCCTTGTATTTTTTTCCTTAAAAATAAACATACAATTTATAAACATTTGTTTAAAAGGAACAGCTACATAAAGGCTGCCTGTCATTGGCTTCAATCCTTCACTTAACACATTTTATTGATCACTTACTTTTAAATGCTGGAGAAATTATGATGAACAAGACTGACAAAGTTTCTTGGCCCCAGTAGAATCTACATTCTAATGGCTGAATTTACTCATTGTTGCAGATTTTTTGAATGGGGATCTCGATGCATCATTCACTCTCAGTTTCCCAATGGCCTCCAGCCTGGGTGCATTAGAGTATTCATTAGGGTATTCAGTAAGTTGGAAATAAAAATCAACTCTCCTGCTTTTGGAATTCATAGAGCTAAAATGCTAATCTGACTTCTAAAATGGAAAAGGGCATTGCAACATTACTTTTCAACTCTTGAAAATTGTCTCCCTCCCTTTGTCTTTCTCTTTGAAATATACTCAACTACATGATCTCAAAATTTGTTTTAGTAAATTGAGGCATTCTCAAAGTACTACTTAAAGAAGTGAAATATCATTATTCAACGTTAAAATTCAGATCAATTTTAACACCAATTCCTTGTTTTTATTTCTTCTGTTTAGTCAGTGAGGAGAGAGGGTGAACATCTCTCAGATACATAAAGGCATCTAAGGCTAGTGGATGATAAGGAAACAGAACTTACAGAACCTCATCGATGCCAATTTTCACTGAGCAATTTTTAACTAAGAATCTCAAATCATCCTCCTGATTGAAAGAGAACTGTAAATGTGTACTATTCTTATTTGTATTGTCTAATATTCACAAATGCAGTGACAGTGCAATAAGCACTTTTTATACTTAGTCAACAAATATTTATTGAGCAGTTACTATGTACAGACATTCTCTGAGGTGTATGGGATATGGTAATGAACAAAATAAAACTTCTCACTCTTGAAAAGCTTACACTCATTTAACACCACTCACAATCTCTTGAAGTGTGTGTTATTATTAATCCCTATTTCTTAGAAGATAGCATAATGGGATTTAGAGGTTAATTAATTTGCCTGATGTCATACAGCTATTAAGTTCAAAGGCAGGCTATGAATCCAGGTCTGCATAAATCCAGAGCTTGAACTCTTAATTTAAATATAAAACCCAAAGGCTAATACATTTTAGTTGACCACAAACTGGTAGCAATTTCCTTAATCTTAAAGACTTTGAACTAGAAAAAAAGAAAAATGAAGTTAATTATGATAAAAAGGAATGAACCTCAGCAAACCAGATACTTCTTGAATCCCCTGTTTCAAAGGCTTACAGGCACAGTAACAAACAGCAGAGGCTATATGAAATAAGCAGTAAGTCTATAGGGCTATGGAATCAGAAAAACTGAACATATTTTCTTTGCATACTGCTTGCTAGATGTATGATGTTGAGCAATTACATAATACCTCAAAGTCTTGGTTTATTCACCCATAAAATGGAGTAGCTAATAGTACCTATCAAAGCAAGCTGCTGTCCAGTTTAAGAAAGAAGGCTCCCAAAAAACATACAATGGAGAAAAGACAGCCTTCAATAAATGGTGCTGGGAGAATTGGAAAGCCATGTGCAAAAGAATGAAACTAGACTGCTATCTGTCACCATGTAGAAAAACTAACTCAAAATGGATCAAAGACCTAAACATGAGACCTGAAACAATAAACTGCACAGAACATAGGTGCTAAACTTATGGACCTTGGGTTCAAAGAGCATTTTATGAATTTGACCTCAAAGGCAAGGGAAGTAAAAGCTAAAATAAATTAATGGGACTGTATCAAACTAAAAAGCTTCTGCACAGCATAAGAAACCATTGACAAAATAAAGAGGCAATCAACTGAATGGGAGAAGATTTTTGCAAACAACGCCTCCGATAAGGGGCTAACATCCAAAATATATAAGGAACTCATACAACAAAAACACAAACAACCAATTGAAGAATGGGCAGAGGATCTGAATAGACATTTCTCCAAAGAGGATATACAGAGGCCAATAGATGTCATCAGAGAAATACAAATAAAAACTACAATGAGATATAACCTCACACCAGTTAGAACGGCTGTCATCAACAAGATGAATAATAACAAGTGTTGAGAAGCTGTGGAGAAAAAGGAACCCTCACACACTGTTGGTGACAATGTAGATTGGCACAGCCGCTATGGAAGGCAGTGTGAAGGTTCCTCAAAAAATTCAGAATAGAATTACTATATAAGCCAGCAATTTGTCTCCTAGGTATCTACCAAAAACAATCTGAAATATTTATCTGTAAATATATATGTGGTCCGATGTTCATTGCAGCTTTATTTACCGTGGCCAAGACATGGAAACAACCAAAGTGTCCTTCAATAGATGATTGGATAAAGAAGATGTGGTACATATACACAATGGAATATTATTCTGCCATAAGAAAAGGTGAAATAGTACCATTTGCAACAACATGGATGGATCTTGAGATTATTATGCTAAGCAAAGTAAGTCAGAAAAACTTAAGAACCATATGATTTCACTGATATGTGGGATATAAAACTGAAAACAACAAAGGAACAGGACAAACAAATAAAGAAACAAAAACTCATAGACACAGACATTAGTTTAGTGGTTACCAGAGGCTAAGGGGGTTGGGGGTGGTAGATGAGGGTAAAGGGATCAAATATATGGTGATGGAAGGAGAACTGACTCTGGGTGGTGAGCACACAATGTGATCTATAGATGATGCCTTATAGAATTGTACACCTGAAATCTATGTAACTGTACTAACCATTGTCAACCCAATAAACTTTAAAAAAAGAAAGAAAGGAGGCTTCATATCCAGAGCTTAGCACAGTATCTGACATATACTTCATACTCAAGAGAAATTTGACATTACTCTTCTATCTGTGAATAAATATATAAGGCAGAAGAACTACTCATATTATGGGTAACGATATTATGGTTCATTTAGTGAGAATGAGTCATGGCTTCTCATAGCTCTTCATTTTTCATAGTCTTTTTCAGGCATATAACCTTGAGAGAAGAGACTTGAGGTCTTCATCTTAATGACATCTAATCAGCTGCCTCTTGCTTAACTTATAAGCACATAAAAACATTAATGAGTTATAGGATACTACCAAATTTAATATATAACTGGTTATGTTTCTGATAACTAATACACTGAAGAAAATTTCAAATGACATTTTTTACTTTTAAACTTAATAAAAAATACTGATGACCATAACATTCTTGAGTTCTAGCTTTAAAAGTTTAATTGGATGAATATATATTTTTATGCAGACAGAGAGAGAGAGAGAGAGAGAACAAGAATATATATATATATATATATATATATATATATATATATACACACACACACATATGACTTAAAGTATGGAGTCTCTAAGCAAAAGACCAATAGAAAAGCCTAACAAACAGGATTAATATATTTGACTTCATAGAAAGTGAGAGTTCCACATGGATAACAATGCATTAACAAAGTTTTAAAACATATTGCAAACCAGAAAACGAATAGTAACACAGGTGATATGCAAAATTATTTCTGTTCTATATAAATAGGTCCCAAATCACTAAGGAAAAATAAAGAAAAGAAAAATTCTTAGGAAAAAAATAGACAGAGGACACAAAAGGCATTTCACATGTGGGAAAAATAGAACCACAAATAACACGGACTTTTTAAAAAAATGTATTACTCATAGTTGAAAAACTGCTAATCAAACAAAAAGACCATTTAAAAAAATCAATATGAACAGTATATATCAAAAAGTACATTAATGCTAAGCATTTGCAATGTGTGGGAGAATATGCATTCATTGTTCATAGGAATATAAATTTGTGCATTTTCTCTCGAGAGCAACTTGACAAAATATTAAATCTATAACAAAATACTAAAATGCAAGTACCTTTTTATTCACTATTTTGATTTATGGATTTTTTTTTACAGCTACACAGACTATATATACAAAAATATTCATTGAAAAATGTTACCATTATTAACGGAAGGTAAATGCTAAAATCTATGTAAATGGTCATCAAGATTGGATTGGCAAAGCAAATTATATGTGATCCACACAATGGCAAATAGGTAGTACATCTATTCATAAAGGCTAGGATGGAATTATCTCTAAACTATATTAAGAGGGGAAAATGGACAGAGAATCTTATTTACCACAGTAAGCTCTCACATTTGAATAAAAAAAAAAAAAAGAAAGAAAAGAAATATACAGTAGCCCCCACCCCTCCCGCTGTCTGTGGGGGATATGTTCCAAGATCCCCAGTAGCTATCAGAAACCAGGATAGTACTGAACCCTGTGTATACTGTGTTTTTCACTACACATACATATCTTTTCACTTAAAGAAAGTACTTTATGGCTTCTCTTTGGCACACCTGAATTGCCAGCATCATCACTCTTATGCTTTGGGCCATTATTAAGTGAAATAAGGGTTACTTGAACACAGGCACTGTGACATGGTGACAGTTGATCTGATAACCAACATGACTATTAAGTGGCTGATGGGTGGGTGGTATGCACAGCATGGATACGCAGGACAAATAGATGATTCACAACTCAGCAGGACAGGGTGGGACAGCGAGATTTCATCATGCTACTCAGAACAGTGTGCAATTTAAAACTTATGAATTATTTCTGCAGTATTCCATTTAATATTTTCAGACCTTGGTTGACCTCAGGTAACTAATACCATGGGAAGTGCAACCTCAGAAAGCAGAACTGTGGATAAGTGGGTACTACTGTATCTGAGTGTGAGCCAAGGACAAAAAAGAGATTTATTTTTTCATGTCTACATTGTGTATTTATTACACTTTCATTTTTATTTATTAATATATATATATATATACAAGTAAGTATTATTCAAAGAAAAACACAAATCTAAATAGCAAGAACAGATGACAGTGGGAGAGAGAGAGAAAAAGAGAGAGAGAGAAAACCAGAGATAGAAAATAAAATTAGAAGTGATATTAAGAACCAGTTAAAGAGATTTATAGATATCTATTTATTATGCATTCAGAAAACATGTTCTGAAAAGTTGAAATATAAGAAAATAGTCATACAATTAATAAATTAAAAGTTCCCAAAGCCAAAGAGTCTAATCTTCAGATTGAAAAGACAAAGCTGGATGAATGAAAAGAATATCACTAACTAAAATTTGGCATTTATGAATATATAGTTTAAAGAAAACAGCCTAAAATATTTCAGAGAAAGAGGAGAAAAAATGGCTACCTACCAAGAACCAAAATCGAGTTCAGTACAGATAATCTTATTTGCTATTCTGTTTTCTAAATATTAATGATGGAACTCATCAAAGGTCTGGAGAAAAAAAGATAATTACTGATGTATAATTATATATCCAGCCAAAATGTCAATGTGAAGGTAAAGTAGAGAAGTAAGGACTTTGTCAGACATGAAAACTCCACAATATTATTTCCTATGCATTCTTCCTTTAAAATTCACTCAAGGATGCATTTCAGGATAAAGCAATGATAATAAGAAGACATACAATTCAAAAAGAAGTGAAACTAACACTATAAACCAATGAAAATAATGCCATGCATAGTGGTTATATAACTATCCTCCCCCATCCACCCAAAAAAGGAAATCTCTCCAAATTTTTTATAGCAAATCACATATTTCCAAGTGTTTTTGAATAAGAAAAAGTTAGTTGATTAGATTGAGCAGATAATGTAAGATATTGAAATATTTGTTGATAACAGAGTAACAATTCTGTTCCTCTGAACTAAGTAATATTTCACTCCTGAGATTATTCCTCTGCTATGTTGTCTCTGAAATTACTACTTTGTAATTTTAGTATCACATGGTTTGTGTTTAATCATTATAAAGCACTTATAAAAATAATCTTATTTAATACTGGAGGTAGAATATTTATTCATTATTTTAGTAAGCATTTTGTTTGTCCTAGATATAAGATTAGATAATTTAAAAGAAACAGTTTCATTTTTATAAGTGACTCCATATAGAGCTGACAACAAAACTAATACTAAGGTCATAAAAATGGAGGTGTGAGGTGAGCTTCTTGACATATCCCCTGGAATTAACAACAAATTGAACAATTATAACTCCACAAAGGACTCCATGTGCAGCAGACAGGTAAGACTAAGAGACAAACTACTGAAATCATCTAAACTGAAATCATCTAAAGGTGGGCAAATTGCGCTAGCGGAGGAGGATGGAAGGGAGAAGTGTGGGGATGGGGACGAGGGGGAGCAGGATGCAGACCTAGCTCGGTGCTCCGAGCTTGCTGCATTCCGGAACTACCAAAGGTTTTCTGTTTTTTTTCTTTTAATGGAGAATTAAAAAGTTAAAATCACTGGGATACAGTTACAGCCAGCCCAGATGACAAACAGGAACAGATAAAACATCACTTTGTCATCAGCCTCATGGTTTTGACTGAGTGATGTTTACAGAAAGAAAATGTGTATAATTATCTGATTATATCACACTGCTGTCCTAAATTTCTGATATAAAGAAAACAGTTTAAAGTTACTTTCTCTGGACCTATTCGTTTGATTCTAGCATCCGTTTTTTCTCTCACTACCAAAGACCTACACATTATATTAAGTGCAACTTTATAAAGCAAATTTAAACTAAAATTGATTCCCAATAGCACATAAGATCTATGGAGTCATACATTAGCTGAGAACAATAATTGAACATCCCATAAATTAAGAGGCAGCTGTATAAAATAATATAAATATAAAAGTTTCTCTATTAAAAGAAATCCAAGTTATTCTTCAGGCTACTGGTGAGGAATAACATTTGCTACATCAGAAAAAGGGTCAGAAAATTGTATTAAGACACAAAACTGTGTGTTGTGAAATCTGTTTAAATGTCCTACATAGCTGCCTGTGTAGGTGGGTAAAATAGGATCATGGATGCCCCAAATGTCAACTGGATAGAGCATGATAGGGATTCCAGGGTCTGGGGTTTAGTTTTCTGTTTCATTATCAAATCCACTGGAATACAGTTTTAGACGATTAACAGAACCAATGTAGTGCAGATGAATAAATAGCTCTAGAACTGTGATTTATCTCAAAACAAAAAAAAAAGCCTAAAATATAATCACAGTAGTGGATAGTTCATGTGTTACACTCAAGGCTCAGAAAACTCACGTTATATATTTTGTACTTAGTGCAGCCAGTTCAAAACTTGTCTCCTTTTCCACTCCACCCTTATGAAGGAAGACTATTGCTTACTGATCAATCAAAATGGCAAATATTTATTGGGCTCAATTAGAGAATGAGATTTACTTGGAGCAGAGGGAAATTCCCCTTCTGTCTCTCTTTATATGCATGCATTCCCTTTCATGGGTCTTGAAAGGCATGATGGGGCAGGAGAATTCTTAGCCCTTTGAACCGAAGAACAGTGCGCTGGGTGAGCCCTGGGCTCCTCTATCTTTCCTTTCTCCAGTTTCCTCATCACTTTCTCCTGTGACTGACAAGGTAGGTTGGGCCTGTGGCCTTTTGCTCAAACGAAGTGGACCAGGCCATGGGTGATTTACTGCAACTCTTTTCTAGACAGAGAAGAAAACTCATTTCTTTTTACCTCATGTAGTCTAGACTGGACATTCTTTACCACCGAAGTCATTAGACCTGGGATAAGGATGTAAAAAAGGGTGCTCCAAGTATTATTGCTATAGACCTAAATATATTTGTTTGTTTCCATATTTCTACCTGACCAAGAGACTGAACTGGGATTTGGGAACAAAATGCTTGCTAGTAACAAGTGTTCCTTTTCCTGACCTTTTTCCCTATTCATATATTTTCCTTAAGAAACTGAGAGAGGGAAAGAAAGAAAAGAGCTGGCAAAACAGCAATCCTTATTCACAGCTTCATACCGCTGCTTCTATAACTAAATACCTATTGGAACTGCTTGGGAATGTAGATTGAATTATTATTTTTTTTTTCTGTATTACATGCCCCATATTAGAATTTTACACAATCAAGCAGAACAAATATAACAACTTAGATATTATCTTTCTCAAAAGTCTGTTCAATAAATGGTGCTGGGAAAACTGGAAAACCATATTTAAAAGAACAAAACTAAACCACTATTTTATACCATATACAGAAAGTAACTCAAAATGGATTGAGGACTTATGTGTAAGACCTGAAACAATAAAATATATAGAAGGAAACATAGGCACAAAGTTTCTGGACATTGGTCTTAGTGGTATTGTTGTGAATTTGACTCCAAAGGCAAGTGAAACAAAAGAAAAAGTAAATGAATGGGACTACATCAAACTAAAAGCTTCTGCACAGCAAAAGATACCAGCAACAGAACAAAAAAGGCAACTAACCAAATGTGAGAAGACATTTGCAAATGATACTTCCAATAAGGGGTTAATATCCAAAATACATCAAGAACTCATACAACCCCAAAACAACAACAACAACAACAACAACAACAAAAAACAATTAAAAAATGGAAAGGTGCTCTAAATAGACCTTTAAAAAAAAAAAGAAAAAGAAAGAAAGAAAAAAGATATACAGATGGCCAACAGGCACGTGAAAAGGTATTCAACATCACTGACGATTAGGGAAATACAAATCAAAATCACAATAAGATGTCACCTGACACCTGTTAGAATGGCTATCATCAAAAAGACAAAAAAATAACAAGTGTTGGAGAGGATGCAGAGGAAAGGGAACTCTTGTGCACTGTTGGTAGGAATATAAATTGGTGCAACTACTATGGAAAACAGTCTGGAGGTTCCGTAACGTTTAAGAATACTACTACTATATGATCCAGTAACTCCTCTTCTGGGTATTTACCAAAAAAATATGAAAACACTAATTTGTAAAGATGTATGTACCCCTATGTTCATTGCAGCATTATTTACAATAGCCAATAGCCAACACATGGAAACAACCTAAGTTGTTTATTGATAGATAAATTGATAAATAAGATGTATAATGTATATACACAATGGAATACTACTCAGACATAAAAAAAATGATAAAATATTGCCATTTGCAACAACATGGACGGTTCTTGAGAATATTATGCTAGATGAAATAACTCAGATAGAAAAAGACAAAAAACGTATGATATCACTTATATGTGAAATATAAAACAAAAAAGTAATAAACGAACTAATAAAACTAGCAAAAATAAACTCATAGATACTGACAACAGAATGGTTGTTACCAGAGGGGAAAACGGTGTGGAGAGGGTGAAGTGGATAAAGGGGGGTCAAATATATGGTAATAGAAGAAAATTCGACTTTTGGTGGTGAGCACACAATACAGTATATAGATATCAAATTATAATATTGTACACCTGAAATGTATGTAATGTTATTAACCAATGTCACCTTAATAAATTTAAATTAAAAAACAAAAAATTAATAAAATGAAGACTACTTTATGAAACTTTCCTAGAACTGGAATTACTTTGAAAACAAAGATATTTTCATATACTTATAGTAAAAAAAGGTTCAAACTGTTACATTGAAAATCCAGAGACATGAATATGCATGTGGACATAAGAATAGAATTTTGTGGAATTAATATTAAACATAGCAACAATTGACTTTGGTAGAACATTAGAAAGTAGAGAATTGTCTCCTGGGAAAGCAAATAAATGTCTGAGAGCTCTTCTCTACAAGTATCAAGGTGGACACTTATATACCATTTGATATATTAGAAATCCTCATTCTTAACCCCTGCCCAGTTAAAAGCAAAAAAGAAATGTCAATTAATGTGGAAAAATAATACTGATTTATTCATAGGAAAAATCACCTAAAAAAAGGAATTTTGAGAAGTGCAAGTCTTACTCAAAAGCATACTTTTTTCTTGAAGAATAAGTTTTAAATCATGTAGATATTGTCATTCATAAACATCTATAATTAACCTTTTAAATCATACTATATTTACTTTGAAATAGTTTACCATTTGCACCCCCCTTTTTTTTTTTATCCAGTCATCTTCTTAAAAATATCTTTAAATAGTTTCTTAATAATATCCAAATACTGAGTATTAATTTATCCTAATATAAAGTATCCATCCATTGATTTGGAAATTACATTGCAATTTTATGGAATTCCTTACTAGAAGAGTTATATGTAGGGAGTTAAGGCTTTGAATGCCCCTCTGCGTTTGGTCCCCTGATAAGCCCCACCTTGTTACAAAATTCTACAGTCACAAAGAGACTGGTGATGATTCACTAATGAAATAGTACCTCTCCCCACATAGACTCAGTTGCAGACTGTAAAAGTATACAGAAAGAGCACCGGTCAGTTTCAAGGTGCCACAACGCACAGATAACCCTAAGTGAGCCCTTTTATGTTTCACCAGAAAGAAATGACACAGTGTAGTATATTTTGGAAACTGGAAATACTGAACAATAAAAATATCCTTCACTTTAGCTCATCCTTTTTCTCTAATGTTGGATGAGACTTGCACTGGAGTCTGGAGCAGAATTACCTCTAATGGTGTCTCATGACTAAGAGATTCAGAATAAAACTGAGTCTGTAAAATACTCGTATATCTAGTACATATTAATATTATTAATATTAATATTTGAAATGTACTAGATTGTATCTTGAATTTTCCTCTTGGATATTCTCTTTTTTATTCTTTTTTTTTTAATTGATTTTATAATTTGACAAAGCTCTTTGTGACAGGGGTACTAGTGCGCTATGAACAACATGTATTATGGATAAAACTGTCATCTCACTCCCCCCATCCCCATTTGCAGCTGCTCAGGAGAAACACAACTTCAGCTGGAAAACCATTTAATTCTTTGTGCTTAAAGAGACAGACAGCTATTATGCAAAAGTGTAGATCTTGCCAGCTTCATTTAAATTAAAGCTTTCTGCTAATACCGAGGAAATGAAAAATGATTACTATGTATTACTTTTATTTAGGTGCAAAAAAAAGGAGTAAAGGAGATTCTATAGAAAGGAAAAAGAAACTTCCAGGGTATTTAAGTTATTGATTTTTGATATTGTCTTTCATGGCTTTAAGGTCATGTTTTTAAATAAAAGAAAAAGTTTCCATTTAAAAGAGACATGACATAGGGTTGAATATGAAAATGTGGTATATTCCTATCTATGCCATGGATACTACTTGACAGTAAGACGTGAACTATGGTATCACTACACACTGCAAATCCAAAAACATTCTGCTCAGTGAATGAAGTCATATACAAAAGGGTTCATACTATCATTCCATTCATGCTACATTCAGGAAAAGGAAAACTAGAGTGACAGAAAGCAGACTAGTGATTGTCAGGCCCAGGATTAGGAAAAGGGGTAAACTTCAGAGGGGCAGGAAGCAATTATTTGTGGTGAGGAAAATGCTTTATATCTTAATTGTATTGATTCCACAATTCTGTACATTTATTAGAGATCATCACGCTGCACACTTAAGTTAGGTCAGTTTTCTTGTGTTAAATTATATTTCAATAAAGCTGATTTTTAATATTCAGTAAATTTCTATCTGCTCTGTTTCCATGAAAATAAGACCTAGCCATACCATCAGCTCTAATGCGTCTTTTGGAGCAAAAATTAATATAAGACCAGGTCTTATATTATACTATATGAAACCTGGTCTTATATTAAAATAAGACTGGGTCTTATATTAATTTTTGCTCCAAAAGATGTATTAGAGCTGATGGTACGGCTAGGTCTTACCTTTAGGGAAACACAGTATGAGATAAGAGACTAAACTAGATAGCCTTGAAAATGAGGTTAAAAAAAAAAAAGGTAGCAAACATGCACATCTGCTCCCAAGAGCAGCTTGTGCCAAAAGTCAAGTGAACAAGTTAAAATATCAGTTCCACCACATACATCCAAGCTATGTAAAAAGGGTATAATAATAATTATACCCTTTTTATTATAAATAATAATAAATAATGTTTATGGTTTTTGTAAACATTAAATGAGATAATACGCATAACATGCTTAGTAGAAAACCTGGTGCATAGAGAGGTCTCAAAAAATTGTTACCATTTCAATATCACCAAGGCAAATTACTTAGACAATTATTCATAGCATTAATATGGCCTCTTAATTAGGCTTGCTAATATTTTATGTTAGTCCCAACTACTGCCTTCTCAGCCAAAGATCTTAATCTATCAAAGTGATCCTACTTTTTAAGTTTCTACTATTTTTTATTCATTCATTTATTTAACAAATAACTTAGTGATTGCTTTGCATGTGCCAGGCACTTCTGAGTGCTAAAGATAACATATTAAATACATCATATATGGTCCTCTAACTTCATGAGAAGCCAGACATTAAACAAACATATAACTAAATTTTTAAGTTCAAATTATGAAAAGTGCCACAAATTAGAAGAATATGGTATCGTTCAAGATAATAACAGAGGGGTGTAATTTAGGTTAGTGATATATATGAAAGTAGAAAGGAATACTTGAGCTGAAACCTAAACGATGAAGACAGAAAAAGCATTCTATGTATAGAGAAGAACAAAGACCCTGCAGTATAAAATTTTTTTTAAAAGTTTGATAAACCTAAGCAACTGGAAAACAAAAGAAAACAAATAAATGTGTGTGCCTAGTGACTAATGAGGGAAGAGAAAAAAAGCAGGAGACGAGCTTGGAGAGGTAGACATAGGCAAATGATGGAGAGGCTGGTGGGCCATGTCATCATCTTTCAAGTATAGTTCTACTTAACATAATAGTAATAATATCTATCAAGTTGTTTCTATGTACCAGAGAATATTCCAAGTGTTTCACATGAGCTTTTCATTTAATCTTCACAAGAGCTTTATATGGCAGGTGTGTATTATCACGCCCATGTTATACCACAGTCATTAAGTTTAAGTAATTTGCCCAAGATCACAGATAGGATCAAAAGCGCAAAGAGAGGTAGGACCTTTAGCTTCAGAACCCATGTACGTAGCACTGTGCAATGCAGCTTCTCTCTGTTAGACTGCCTCTCGGTTTAAGACTAAAGCATGTTGTACCAGGATCTGCTTTATGAAGTGAAAAGTTCTCCCCATCTGTCGTGGGAAGAATAGATTATAGAGGAAGAAGAATGGATGCAGGGAGAACAGTTAGAAAACGACGACATAGTCAAAGTCGGCTTTATGAGCATATAAACCGCAGTGGCACCAGAGCCCATAATCAGGAGGGCCCTTCTCTTGGTTTAATTCTGCTCTAGTGGTCTTGAAATTCTAAATAATTTTGAAACAAGGGACCCTGCATTTTCTTTTTGCACTGAGCCTCACAAATTACACAACTGGCCCTAGCAATATTCTATGCAAGAGACTTGAACGGCTTGGGGTTTTAGATTAATTCATTCACATATGATGACTAGAGCTCTGCATTGCCCTTACCAATATCCTTCCTTGGGGGGCTGAAAAGAATTGCCATTTATTAAACTTTGAGCTAGGCAGGATCCTATTGCTTAACATATATGATTCAGTTAATCCGCACAACCACTTCATGAAGTTGGTTCTATTATCAGCATTCTGCTCAATGAGAAAAGTAGGCCTCAGAGAGGTTAAGTTATGTGACGTTACATAGATGACAGAGCTATGGCTGTAATTTCAAACCCATTCTTCTAAACCAAATCATGTCTCTAAGGCCCTGGTTTGTATCTCCTACCCTAGAATGCTATCACCATGCTTTGCCCACTGGTTGAGAAAGCTCACCAACGCTTGTAGCCCAGGGATCAATCCATTAGCTTAACCAGTCCTGGAGATTACCCTCCCACATAAACCCCAATGTCATGCCTAACCCCTACTAGAACCTGAACTGACCATTTCCAAAGCCCTAAAAATCTGTACATTAACAGGCATCTTTTACTAACATTTTTTTAAAAAAAGCAAATACAATAAAGTACCATGAAAAACTCCTCACAAATTTGAAATATCTTCTTCAAACCCCGGCATTTGTGCACCCACTGGATCCAGAGGCTGATGCTACCCCAAGACTACTGATCACCACACAGCCTTTTTCTTTGTGCATACTGTCTGCTCACTAAGAGAGTCTGTGGGTGTTGCAACCCCGCTTCACTAAAGCACAGTCTATCTAAAAACTAGAGATTGGAGAATTCACCCAGAACCAGGGTGATGCTTAATTTCCATTCCAATTTCCCTTACTATCTGTCAAAATTTCATGTTTCAGTTGAACTCTCTCAGTGGCAAGTATAGCAGTGCATAAAAACCAAATTCAGCCATTGAGAAAAAAAATCTGAAATTTTTATTATGTAATAGAAACATTTTGCAAAATATAAAAGTAAAATATAAATTACTTACTGCCCAAGTTTTAGAATTCAGTCATCAATTATACATAAAGAAAAAAGTTATAATCATATTTAAAAACAAATTTTGATTAAAGTAACTAATTTATCAGTATAGTTTTCCTGAAAACTTTTGGTTAACCATATAAAATTAAAATCATTGTGGTAGCTCTAATTAAATGGAGCAATATTCAATATGTGTTCAAATTACTAATGAGAATTTGGACCTCAAAATCTCCATTTCCATTCTGCTGCATGTCTCAAATGAGAAAACAAAATTATATTGCGCTATTTAAAATACTGGATAAAAATAACCAAAAAAAAAGTGCTATCGTTTTCTGAGAGGAACTTAAAGATGCATCACTTCCCAATAGTGATATTCAGTATCCAACAATGCTTATGCCAGATACCCAGTTAAATTCTCAATTTCCTATCCTTTTCAAGAGTGGAAGTTGTGTTCTAATATAGCACCGATTTCTTCGTTAGAATCAAAAATCAGGTGGCTTAAGAATAGTGTACCTAATAGCATGCAAACTGAATACTAACTCTTCTGCACCGTTCAGAATGGAATTCAACTTGACAATTTTCATTGCCATGAGGTTGACAGTTTCAGCCTGTTGGAAAAGTTTTCTGGAACTTCAAGTTCTAACACAGATTATCATTAAGTGAAACACTTTGCCAAAATAGAGGGAGCTTTCTTTGTGGTTTATGGTTTATTTAGTAATTAACACAGAGTAGAAAAATTTCTTTCAGATGAAAGTCCTTGTTTAGTCATAAGGTTTGTTGGTTTGTATGTTCATTTCCCTGTCTGCTGTAATGATTTCTTGGGTGAATGGAATGAATGAGAAAATTCCCACATTCATCTTTCTCACGCCTGAAGTGGTATTAGGATAGAATATTAAATAAATAGGTATAAGGATCAATTGACATCCCATTTACTAACTAATGAACAAAACAGGAAAAAAACCTATCAAACTAAATTTATTAAAAGGTGAGGAATTGTGAGGGTGTTTGGAAGCTGTGCTTAGTAAGACACGAGATTTATTAGAAAATATTAGAGCTGTCAATCAATCCACATTGTTTGCTCCAAAAATGGCATATCCTCTAAAGATGAGAACTTTAGGTCATTGATTAAAAGTGAATAGCCTTTTCATGGATCAGTCAAGAAATGCTAATTACAAATCAATGTACAGCTTATCACTAGTGTGATCGTATAATTTATCACCTAAACAGAGACAGGTTTAAAAGTAAAAGGAGAGATTAATAAGTACACCGAGGTAGCAGGAATAAAACAGGATTATCATGGGCAAAATGACTTTCTAAAGCAGACCACTCAAGAACTAACAAACAGTGGACATGCTAACAGGATATTGGACAATTTAAATCCACTAAATATGGAATTGTATATAAGCAACACATGCATTTTATTCTTAGAAGAACTGCGAACCACAGTTCTAGTTTGGAGGGGGAAAAGTATTATTAAGCACATAGTCTTTAGCTAAAATGATGAAGGTCGGAAAAAAAGAGGATAGGCTAGAAAAGGATTTAGGAACCATGACATGTGAGAAACTTTGAAAGGTCTGAGGAGGTTTAGCCAGGAAAGAGAAGATTTAGTTGAGGATCATGAAAACTACTGTAAATCCTTTGAGGGCCCACGTGAACAAGAAGTTTATACTCATTTTCTGTGCTGACAGAGGTCAGAGCTAGGATTAAAGGCTAAAAGAAGAGGGGAATAGATCTTTAGCTCAACAAACGAAATAATTTTTGAACAATGGGCAGTTCCCAACAACTGAATCGGCTATCACACGAGTTAGTGAGTCCCCCAGCACTGGAAGTACACAAGCAGAATTTGGATAAACAAGCAGAAAAGAGATCTTCTTTTCTTGTGTCTCCTTCTTAAGTGTGAGAAATATTTTTCCAGAAGTCCTCTAGTAGATCTCCTTTCACATTTCCTGGGACAAAAATCTGTCATATGATTGCCTCTAACCAATCACTGGCAAGGGGCATGGATCTCTCATGATTGAATTTCACCAATTAGGACTTATTCCTGATTCAAAGTGGGGGAGAAATGGGCACAAAGAAAACATTTCCATTGATAAGGAGAAAAAAGGCCAATGCACACTAGTAGGATATTCAATAGACCCTACAATCTTACTACGCACAGAATTGCAGTAGCTACAGACCTGGTACCTTTGTTAGAAATGCTGAATTCCAGATTCCTCCACTCCCCACCCCGGAACCACTGAATAAAAAATCGGTGCTTAGTAACATGATTTGTACTTAAAGTTTATAAAAAGTTTACTTCCCTGTAGTGTCTGCTATAGGCAGCCCTAGATTGCATAATCTTATCAAAACATCATATAAAGGAGTAAAATCACAATAATAGAATAAAGTTTGAATATGAGTTCTGGGTGTGAATTGTAGAGTAAAAAATATCCAGGCCAGAACTCAGGCCAGTCATGTGGATTTCTGGATGTTTCATCTTTTCAGGTTAATATATCATGGCCATCATCATGCCAGTTACCAAGGGTCTTCATGAAGATTGTGTGTGTGTGTGTGTGTGTGTGTGTGTGTGAACATACTCATATACATATGCATATATATATACACACATATACATATAAATGTATATGTGTGTATATATGTATACATGCACACACATGCATCTTTTTATCAGTTTTCATCCTTCTGTTAGTGTAAACCACCAGGGCACTCTTTTTAAAGAGCCATGCAATCGCAAATATGTTTGGCAGTTCCACAGCCTCTTTTATCTGGAGATTGATCAAATGCTTTACAGATAACTGGGCTTTGGGGGGAAGGTGGGAGAAAGTGGTGATTTGTAAATTTGTATTTGAGGTTGGATCATTGGACTATTACCATAATTTTAAGACGGCTAATATACAAAAGGCAACATGGTTCTGTAGAGCCTTTTATGGGATGGCGCAGTAATTAATTGGTTGCATCGTGGCCAAAGGTTATTATCTGAGCAGTTGGTTCTTTACAAAGCCTGCATGATCTGTAGCCAAATGGTTATCATGAAAGGAAAAACAAAACAAAACAAAAAAAACGAAAGTTTTGTTTATGTATGATATTGTTAGCCCTTTTCAACTATGAACTAATTTTATGCCTCACATGCCTTTCCTGTGCGGGGCTTCGGCAAACTTTGCCTTGAATGGAGAAAAGCAGCTCAGCCAGGTGGTTAAGATATGAATACAGAGAGTGAGATCCTATTTAGGGTTCCCCTCTCAGCCGAGTACTGGATCCATGTATCCTTCCTTTTGGGGATGTGGAACACTACTGGTTCCTTTGATTTAACAAATACACTGTGTCTTGAAAGATGCCAACCTGTCATTTCAAAGTCTTTCCTCTGAGCTGGCACTTCAGTTGTATCCTTAGGCTGCTATTCCAGCATTCTATGAGGCTGTTTTTGTTTTTTGTTTTTTGTTTTTTCTGGGTAATACAATATGGAATCCTCTAGCAGATTCCATGATCATATCCCACTACCAATCTCCTTCCATGTTAAGTAGGTCCCCTAGTTGGCATTATAAAGTATCAGATAGTGATGCTAGCTAAGGTTATGAAGGTAGGAAAAGCAAATTCATACTGAAATATGTATCTTTCTCTGTAAGGATGAACTGCTGGCCCTTGTAGAACGGAAAGGACCTAATGTGGTCAATTCCATCAGTTGGTCTCCTCAAGAAATATTGCCATATTGGAGGTCAGTGTTTTTCTGTGTCATTGACACTCCAAGGAAGCAATAGTTAGATCAGCCTTTGTAAGTGGGACAACAATATTGTGAGGCCTTTCCACACCCTTTGTCTATGCCACTATAGCTACGTTATTCACGCGCCCATCATGTCAGTTCTGGGGTAGCTAATGACAAAATGTGCTAATGTCACCTGGTTGAATGGCTGTAGCCAATAATGTGTAATACAAAAATCTTCACATTTTGTGCCCACTTCTATATGTCCATCCATATCCCAGAACTGCTTATCACTGATCTTTCAGTTATCTTCTAGGCCACTGACCAGAATGCAAGTAATTGGCCACTGCCAAGAATCATATTTATGATTCTCACCCTGACGCATTTCTCCTTTCACACAAAGGTTATAACCTGGTATACTGCTCACTGCATATTGGGAAGATATTTTTTCTCTCCCCCCTGTTTTCCAGAATCGTCCCTGAATGTGGCTGTAATGCATTCAACATGTAATTGTGGCTTGCATCCAGAAACTCAGATGATCCATCCATAAACCAACTTTAGACTTTTCTCAACTCTTATAATTGATCATACAGGATCTCCCATATGGCTATAGATGAAAGCAAGGTGAAGAGCACTGTTAGTAGGTGACATGCACGTCTGCCCATGAACGCTGATCCTGCTTGAGCTTAATCCTACAGGTACCATTTCCATTTTACAATGGACTGATTGATGTTGGGCCCATCCGACTTTATGGATTAGTGGGCCCAAGAGAACCTAGGTCATAATAGGAAATTATAGATGCATGGTCACTTTGTGCCCATAGTTAAGCATTCCACGCCCAACCGGGCCAAGTAAAGCCAAGGGATATTTCTCAAAGGGCATATAATTATTTGCTTAACTGGCATGGTCTTAGTCTAGAATCCCAGGGTCTGCACTGTGATTCTCTCAGTGGGGCTTGCTATGGAAGCCAACACTGCATCTTTTTCCACTAGTAACACTCCTAATACCATAGCACATGGCAAGTCACATAGGCTAAGTGACAGAGCTGCTGGCACCACAGCCTGGAATTCCTGAAGTCCCCTTTCCTGTTCCAGGTCCCACACAAAGCTGGCAGCTTTCTGTGTTACCTGCAGGATGCAATCCAAACAGGCAAGCCAGGCACTATAGAAGGCTTCTTTCTTTGTGGTGGGGGATGCGAGATGCAGCAGTCTGTCTTTTACTTTGGAGACGATGTCCAGGCACATGCTTGATCTCTGGATTCCTGTAAATTGCACTGATGTAGCTGCTCCCTGAATCTTCATAGGATTTACCCTTCACCCTTTGTAGCACATGTGATTTATCAACGCGTCCAGCTCACTAGTCACCTCTTGCTCATTCCATTTAATCAAAATGATGTTATCCATGTAATGATGATCCCTCTAATTTTTGGTGGGGTATACATGTAGTCCAGATCTCTTCAGACGGTGATAGTGGGCAGGGGAGTTAACATAGCTCTGAAGCAAAACTGTCGGTGAGCATTGCTGCTTGTTTCACATGAATACAAACTGTTTCTGATCCTCTTCTAGTTGGAAAGGTAAAGAGTGCATATACCAAATCAATGGTGACATAGCATGTACTCAAGGTATTTTCAATCTGTTAAAAAAATAACACATTTGACCCAGCAGCTGTGATAGGGTCTATTACTTGGTTAAGTCTGTGGTAGTCTGCAATCATTCTCTAGAGTCTATCACATTCCAAAGGGGTCAGACTGGCTAATTAAATGAAGTTGTTAATTGTGTCCTCTTAGCTTCTACAAGTTAAGCACTGCCACCTGGACATTCTTACTTCAAGGCCACATCAACCCATGAATAATAATGAGCCCAATTCTGTAACCACATCTAATACCACCAGTCATGGCATATGGAGGAGAACCACCATTAAACTCTATAGCGATGCTAGTATCCTTTACACCACACATTACTAGTGACCTTGCTCTTCTCTGAGCCCTCTTGTGGAACATCAATCTTTGATGGATCTTCTGACCTTACATAATATACCCATTCCAGCATACCCATTAATCTCTGTCCCTCTATTCCTTCCTCTAATGTTTCTCAGGGCAACTCAGACATTTCAGCTTCACTGATCCTGAACCACTGCTTATTCTAAGATCTAACCCAGCAGTAAGTTTGCCCTGTCCCCTAGAATTCTTGCTAGGATGTTGAATACTGATCCCCAAGAGAGTGGCCCCAAATTAGTAATTCTTGTTTATCCAGACTTACATTCCTGTCTCTAGATCAAAGTCTAATTAATACCAGTAGTACTCTCCTGGCTCTTGCTGGTATATGTAAACTAATTTTTGCAATTTTTAGGTATAAAGACTCTTCATTTCCTTATAAAGCTCAACAGATCCCAGCTTAGTTATGTTAATATTAAACCCTAATTATCAGCCCCAGATGCAAGAGAGAAGGTAGAGGTACCGTGTTTCCCCAAAAATAAGACCTAGCCAATCAGCTCTAATGCATCTTTTGGAGCAAAAGTTAACATAAGACCCGGTATTATATTATATTATATTATATTATATTATATTATATTATATTATATTATATTATATATTACACTGTTTTATGTTATGTTATGTTATGTTTTGTTATGTTATATTATATTATACCCGGTCTTATATTATAGTAAAATAAGACTGGGTCTTATATTAATTTTTGCTCCAAATGATGCATTACAGCTGATTGTCTAGCTAGGTCTTATTTTGGGGGAAACATGGTAGCACCTGAGGGTATACTTATGGCCTTGTGGAGAAGAGACTTCTGCAGCTTTAACTTTTCAATTTCTCAAATGCATCCTCATACCTGCCACAGCGTTCCCTGCCACTGTGATATTTTCCCAGGTCATTTTACTGGAAAATCCTCGTTAATTGAGCTGTGACATCTACCCATGCCCCATCTACCAACCAGGACGCCATCCTCTTCACCAGGCAGTCGCATATCCCATCTTCCTACCTGATTTCTCAGACCACTTGGTTCATCTATGTGAAAGAAAATGGCCAGGAAGCTGGGGAGAGCCATTAGAACATGATGTGTGACATTCAGTGAAGGAGAGGGGATGGAAGTTTGGGTGAAAGAGACCTAGACAGCTGAACAGTCTACAGAAAGTTTGGCAAGGTTATTCAGGAGGCCTTACACTAAAGCCAGTTGTCAATAGACTCCCATGTATTTCACGAATGGGCCTCTTTTTGCAGCCCGGCCCCCTCAGTCTAGAGCATCCCGTGGAAAACATGCCCTTGACCAGAACATGGGGATGATTTTGGAGTATTGCACCTGGATTCATGGACAGTTTCGTGGGCATGCAGCCTGAGCAGTCACACAGAGCCCTGCACTTGGCCGGGACCTGCACTCGTTTAAGAGTTCTGCTACTGTCTTAAAATGCTTAAT
The DNA here is from genome assembly GCF_057876585.1 of Rhinolophus sinicus. NCBI lineage: Eukaryota > Metazoa > Chordata > Mammalia > Chiroptera > Rhinolophidae > Rhinolophus > Rhinolophus sinicus. The sequence goes on along the minus strand of NC_142503.1, from coordinate 79,827,112 downwards.
ATTTTTTCCTTTGAACATATGTGTGGTAAGGGACAATGGATCATGTGCGCTAAAAGAGGAAACACATGCGTGTCTGCCATTCTTTGCTATCTCATTCACTTATAGGGCTTATGATGCCCCACAAGCATAGGATTACAGTGACTCATGCTGTATAGGCAGTCAAGCAAGACTCAAAATCAGTCCAAGTTTGTTATGTCTATGAGTGAGTAAGCTGAGCTACTGACACAGGCCAAAAGGCCACAAGCCAGAACTTACTTCAAAGCAGAAAGAAGACAGTGCAGTCTAAGAAACACGAATGACCAAAGAAGCACACCATAACTTAGGTTACTATTCTGTATTAAATAATTCTTTATGCTGAAAATGGTGACATAGAAAGAAAGGAATAGATAGGGCAACCCATAGTTCCTTTCAGTCTTTCCTTACTTGTTAGAAAACTGAAGGTAGCGAATATTGGTAGGATGAGTGTATACCAAAAAGTGAAATAAAAACACTTGAGCTACTTCTGTGCAGTTTCTATTTTTCTGGTAAGACAAAATACACAGGTATGTACAAGTGACAAAATACATACTGTGTAATTCTGTGACCCTGCACATAAATTAAATGCTCTTATATTTGCATTTAAAACTATCATTACACAATGTAAAAATGAATGTTGAAATTCAAGTTACTAAGTGAAATTTTTACCTATTTCTTTACTTAGGGCAACATTAAATATCAAATTTTAAAAAAAAAAAAACACTATGAAAAGTCAAAAGAAATTGCAGAAGAAAGAAAAAAGATCTATGTGTTGTTTACTTCTTGATCATTTGTTTCTGTCTTTTGAACAAGGGGCCCCACATTGTTATTTTGAAGTCGAACCTGCAAATAATATAGCCAGCCTTCCCTGGGGCCCTTGTTCAATTACCCTCCTTACAGTTGGAGGTCTGCAAATTACCTTGTCATAGCTGTAACATGAGTTTTGATATACGGGAAGTCCAGGATGCAAACCTAGACACCTGAATCTCAATTATTTGCTTAGCTCACCAACCCACATGTCCTCTCAGTATAGATGCTCCCATCTTACTTTTTTCTGTCAAGGCATATTTAAAACTTCTGAGGAGATACTCTTCAACCATGTCCTACAGCCTGAACCAATGTAAATAATAGACGGTGATGATGACATGTATCATTCCTACTTGGCAAGGGGGTCCACTCCATTCCTGCATCAAAATGTGGCCCACCTTTTCAAGGATCAGTTATTCATTTCTCCTTAGAGTAGATGTTAAAAGTTACTCCACAATGTAAGTTTTGTTCAATGATGCATTGAATAAGCTCTGAAAAGTTCATTTTCTTCATCTATAAAACGGAGCTAATACAAAGCAATTTGTGGGGAGACAAAAAACAGTTATCATGGGAGTGGGCACGCATTTATGTCAGTGTTAGACAGTCATATCATTCCGCTGTAGGGCTGTTTGTAACACAAATTGTTCAGAAACCAGGACCTATTTCCCCAGTCCTATATCTATGAACATTCACCTTTCAGTTCCAAGACCATCCCTGTTGGGCAACTAAGCTAATTAGACCTCTTAGACTACTATCTGCCCAACTCAGCCTTTGCTCAATACATATTTTTTTAAGATGGTTTATTTCCTCTGAGTAAATTCCTCACAGCTTATTTTCTCTTTCTAATTTACCAACGGTTAGATTAGAAGACTACTCAGTTGCCAATCTCTGGGATATGAAATCTGAACAGAATAAACCAAACAAAAGGCCTGTTGCTTCACTCTCCTGATCTTTGCTGTGATCCTAACAATAACTAGATTATCAAAATGGTCTTTAGGAAATGAACCCTCCCTATCATTTAGCATTTCTTCTCTTTATAAGTACTTAGGTTTCACTTCAGTCTAAGATCATATTAGAGTGTGTGAAAATTTTTGTAGGCTAGGACCTTCAATGATTCTTCCTCATTTCACTGTTACTTCTAACTAAAACTTAAGTTGCACTGGAATTCTATCAGAATACAAAAAAAAAAAAAAAAAAAATCATGGTCTCAGGTAACTTAGCGCCCAAAGACTACTGAGAGTTCTAGCCTTACACACAGTAAACACAATATAATGTATATTTTTAATGAAAGAGTAAGAGAAAGGAAGGAAGGAAGGAAGGAAGGAAGGAAGGAAGGAAGGAAGGAAGGAAGGAAGGAAGGAAGGAAGGAAAATAAAAGAAAGGAAGAAAGGATTTGTTAACAAATGAAGTAGGAACTACTCCATTCCCTGAAAACTTAAACCTTTTTAATAGCTATCTGATTTACTCTTTCAACATATTTTTTCCATGTCTCACATAAAATCACAGGCATATACACATGGAATAACCATGGTAATATTTGTAATATTCTGCCCAGATGTATTGTTCTTTTAAACACTATTCTATTCAAGAACATGCAGGGACAAAAAGAAAGATAATTTTGTAGTCTAATTAGCTGTGTTATTGATTAATGTAATCATTTTGAATTATGGTTCCTTAGTGAATTAAGGTGAGTGCCTCAGATATTGAATGTTTTCAAAAGGAAAATGTCTACAATAGCTTCCCCAATAGCCAATTCCCTCACTCCAACCAATTATACTGAGAGAAAAAAGTATATGTAAACACATAACCACAGGAAACTGTTTAGAAATTATATTTCTAGTAACTTTAGTAGGAACATAGCAAAGCAAGAAAGGTCACTGAGCAGAAACCTGAAGTGCCACCTCAGTAGTTTATAATATCAGTGGATTAACTGGCCATGAAGCATAATCAGTAAGCAATTTAGAACAAATAGTCCAATTTCATATATATATATATATATATATATATATATATATATATATATATATATATAAAAGAATGAGTAATCCTTCTTTATTTTATCATTTTTCTTGAGTGTTGAAATGCTTTAAAAATTGGAGGAAGTAATATAAGCCAATCAGTTGAATTTTTTCCACGTTCTTAGGACTTTTAAAGATCTGTAAATTGTCTTAAACGTGATGGGAGACAAATCTTAAAAGGGCAAATCCAGAGATTTGAGCTGATCAGATAAATGTAATGGCTGAAAGAATACATTCAAATATAAGAACTGTTTGTTTGTTTGTTTTCCCTCCTCTAAGAAAGCAATAAATAAAGCTATAAGATCCATTGTTCCTGGATCTTAATTAAATAATGAAAGCTATTTTTCATTGGGAAGACTCAATGCTTCTTCTATTTTCCCACAATCTTGTTAATTTCCCACAATCTTGTTATTTGTGTGTGTGTGTGTGTGTGTGTGTGTGTGCACATGCGTGCACATTTTCCTAATTATTTGGTCACTACCTGGACTTGCTCACCTTTAAGAGAAATTATATTCTTTATAAAATATTTGGTCTTTACTGATTCTTAATTATTTTAATTTGGTTAGTGAGCACTAGGTAATTAATTATTTTTTTTGCAATTGACAACATTTTTAAAATTTCACTCGACATTCTGTCTCTTGAAACAAAACTAAAAGTAGATACAAAGCAGAAAAATAAAGAAATTACATAATTAATTATAAGCTTAAAAAAATCCAGAAAAGAAATACACAAAGGGTTTTTGCCTGTATCAGCCATTCTGCTGCATATTGTGATAGTGCTTAATGGGGTCACAAATAATGTAAATAAAAAAAGAGAAAGTCAAAGCTTTGGAATTGGAATCCAAAACATTATCTAAAATACTAATTCCAGAAGATAAATACTTTCATCTTAAAAAAGTGTCCTTTTTTTCAACTTAAACAAACTTCGATCAATCAAATAAAAATGTGTATTCCACACCTCAGCAGAACAATTCAGGCTCAGTTGTTCACTGTGAAGACTTACACATTGGAGCAGCTTTTCCTCAATTTGGCATGACACGGACTATGTAATTTCTGTGCTTCTAAATTCCTCAGCTAGAATAAACAGATTTCAAAGACGTTTTTGAAAACTAAGTGCAGTGGTTTGGTACAGATGACGAGATAAATTAAAAGAATAATATGTAAATGCTCCATTTTCTGCTTTCGAGAATCTGAATATTAAATGGGGCAACCTAAAAAGCAACACCATATTTCTATTCTTCCTTTGTTTGTTTATTATAAGTGAATGGATAATACTTATAGATTTCTCCACAATTTGTGGAGAAAGCTGTGTAAATCCTGAAAAGGCCCCTATAGAATTCTGTCAGGGATCAAATTGTATTCCCCCAAAATTCATATGTTTAAATCCTAACCCTCAGTACCTCAGAATGTAACTGTATTTGGAGGTAGAACCTTTAGAGTGGTAATTAAGTCAAAATGCAGTCCTTAGAATGGGCCTTAATTGACAGGATGGATACCCTTGTAAGAAGAGATTAGAACACCAACACACACAGAGGAAAGATGATGTGAAGACACAGCGGGGAGAAGACAGCCATCTACAAGCCAAGGACAGAGGTTTCAGAAGAAACCAACCCTGCCAACACCTGATCTCAGACTACTGGCCTCTGAAATTGTGAGAAATAATTTGTTATTGTTTAATTCACTCAATCTGTCGTATTTTGTTGTGGTAGCCTTAGCTAACTGATACAGACTCCTTTCCTAACAGCCTTCATGGGTTAGGATAAGGAAACGAGATAGAAACGGACAACAATGGTGTGTTCTGTACAATGGATGGAGACAGACTATGCTGAGAAAAGTTATACTGGAACTTTTTTGAATAGGAAAGTGTAGCATATGATCCTGTTTCACTTATTTTGAAAAAAATAAAGGCACAAAATTAAGCTATTCATTAGGTCCCAGCTCTTGAGCCCATTTCTAGTATAGCATCCTACCCAAAGGCCTCTGCTCTTTGCCTATCTAGTAATCCGTGTGTTGTGGCAGTGTCAGCAGTAAGTTATACCTGTAGAAGTAGATTGGAGCAAGATTCCTGTCAAGCCCTACTGCAGCATCCTGAAGGGCATTCGGGAAGACAAAAACTGTCACTGGGACAGAAGAGCACACTCCATTGGACTATGATTACTTTTCTCATTTTAATTATAAAGGCTCTGTGATAACCTGGTATTTTCAAAGTATAATTTCCCTGAGTAGACGGCCCTAATTCAAAAGCCTGAGTCTTTACAGTAACCTTGATTATAATTACGTTCAGAACTTAGGACAATATTTAGCTTAGGAGATGTTACATTTGATCTTTATTTCCTGCTTGGAAGGTAAGAGACAATTAAAGTTTTATAACTTTATCATTATACATTCTGAATTATAACAACCACAAAAAAAATGTTTTGCAGCTAATCAAAAATGTTTCAATGAAGGTACACCTAAGCATTTGAGCTGTGAGAGATGGCGTGTGTCAGGGGATGCTGGAAAAGAATTAGTAAGTGCCAGAATACCTTTTCTAACTTACCACTGAGTATCAGTAGTTGGTGAATTTATAAATGTTGTCAATATAGTCCTGTGATACTCAAAAATGGCAGAGAAACTAAACTTTCAAATGCCTTTGCTTAGCTAACAGAGAACCTAGAACTATTTGTCTTATGTTCACAAGACAGTGTGGTCAGTAGGACAGAGGCAATATCTGCCACTTGGGAACTAAGACCAACAAATGTGAAGCCTGAAATTGACAGGCTGTAACTCACAAGTGTCCAAATCCTGCCCTCAGATACTCTTGGGCAGCTCCCACTGGGGCTTTAGTTGGGAAGTCAATTGAATTTCAGTGCTTGAAAGGAACTCTTGGTCTACTGGGAGCAACTACTCTCTGCTAAAACATGGGCAAAGAGTTTTAGGTAATGATCAGACACTAACAGTAACAATCTGGGTAAAAATACAATTGTATTCTCACTCCCTTATTATAGCTTTAGACCCAAGAACATATATCCAGAGGTAACTAAACTAAAATTACGTCTTTAGCCTCCATTTCATATTAATGAGACATCACCCATCCTGCATGTGAGTTTCACTTATTATTCCAGTCGGCAATGGGAGCCTTAGAAAGACGCATTCTTACTTTGTGAGAATCTGAGCCCTTTGACCCTTGCCCCCCAGAGAAAGGGAAGCACATATGTAACACACCATGATTACAAAATGAATTATTAAGCAAAGATGTCAATCCCAAACAATCATCACATTCAGAATAGCTTCTATGGCTCTGTGGCCAGCAAAATGCCATACATATGGGGATTTTTAAAAACAAGGGGATGGTGGTAAATTCATCATTAAATCAGTTCATCAAGCAACATTTATAGTAATCCACCATCTCCACATTTCTGGGTAATATGTACCCTGGGAAAACATAATAAAAGTAGAAGAGATGATCTTGGAATTTAAGTCTGAATAAAAAACACAAATAAAATCATAAACACGGATTCTGGAACAAAGAGGAATATGTGTGTGGTTGTTAACCTGGACAGGTTTGAGTCAAGATAAATTTTAATAAAACACCTCATAAAAAGTGGGACGCAACTCAGAGGAGAGAAAGCAAACTGGCATGCTGGAAGAAACATTTGCATGGAGAAGAGATTTCCTAAAGGTATTTTAACTAGTGAATTTTCTCAAAACAAAACTCCCTCTAGTCCATGAAAAGAAACAAAAACACAGTAGGTAGATCATTACAGTTGCAGTTGCTTTTCAATATATAATGGAGTGTTTAGGATTAACAGGAAGACAGCTAAAGCCCATTGTAAATTTCTAAATCAAGTAACCCAGTGAAAATAAAACTAAACAGAAGTTTGTTTTCTCAGCATGAAACTGTATACATATCATCATTATATTCCAATTAGTTTACATCATGCAGGTTGTTTTGGTGAGGATCAGGGTAACATACCACGTACAGGTCATGTAAATCATCATCATTTCTAAATCTTGTTCTGTTGTCATAGTTGATCTGAATAGAATCTTGAATCAGGACATGGCCACATATTCCCAGAGTAGTTTGCTTAAGACATGCATGTACTTTGTTTTGCTTGGTCTCAAATGTTTACCCCATAATGAACAGATATACAGAACATCCTGAATAATTAGTTGTCATAAGAAAATTCTGTCAGTAGAAACTCCCAGGTGGTGAATATCTGCTTTGGTGAGTTATCCGCGAACAAAGAAATTATCCACTTACTAAAAAACGCTGTATCTGATTATACCCCCTCCCCCCCAAAAGGATTAGATAGTCACACTTGGAAGTACTTTGCATTGAGCTAGAGATTGCATTTGGCAGTATCTCTGAATACACAATGAATTCAAAATAGAGCAATATTTGACATCCTTAATGAAATGTGATATTGTAGCTTCTGGTATTTAAACTGCAAGAAATTTATTCACTTTCATTTTGAACGAAAGGAAACGGACGTAAGGGAAGGAGGGAAGTGGGAAAAGGAAGGAAGTATTTGAAACTCATTGGAGTTCGTAAAAGATCTCCAGAAGAGATAAAATGAATCTGTTGCTGTCTTAGGCAACACAAAAACTACAATTTATTAATAGTAGGTATGATTATGGTGTGTCCCTTCAATCAGGTCTACTTAGGTATATCGGTGAAGCAAAACAAAACACTCTAAGCCAAGTTATCAGAATGAAAGAATTTTTTTTTGGCCTTTTTTTTAATCAAAACATTAGATAACCAACATTTGCATACTACTGAAGGCTACATCAAGTATGAAATTGTAAGGAAACATAAAACTCTCTGTTTATGCAGTGGTAATCTCATGATGATTAGTTGTAGGGAAAAAGAATGAGATTTCCTGTTAATAATATACATAAAGAAGAAAAAATCTAGGAAACCCATTTGTGAAATAGTTTTACTAAAGTTACAATTATTATTTTCTAATTCTATACTCTTTTTCCAGGCCCCTGGTTTCATTATTACATATTGTTAAATTTAAAGAATCTCTCCTTTTTTTGAATGACCATAGTGATTTTTTTAATTGAGATTTATTTTTTTTCAATTTCCTCTATCATATGTGACTAAAAGCATTTTGTGAAGAGGGATCCTTACTGAATCAATTCATTTCATTTTATCCAATATCTTATATAGTAGCCTCTTAGTAATTGCTGGTAATAATAAAATGTGATGTCATGATGCTTATAATAATTAAATCATTTTAATATTTAAATACATTTTCATGTAAGACAACAATACTATAAAGTATTTCAAGAAAATATCAGCCTTTATCCAAAAGTAATACCTTCAGAAATTTTTATGAGATTTTAAAATTTATATATTTTATATTTAGGATTTTGTTCAATCCTAAACTCAAACTAATACTTTAAAGTCCTGTTTTAGACAGATAAGTAACATCTATATTTTATAACAAAGTTTCAAAGATTAAAGACACTACCTTTAGTTTTCAAAAGCCAACTAATGCACACCAAAAAAAAAAATGCTCTGAAATAGACATTTGTTCTGTTTAGTTATACAAACATTAACTATTTCACCAGAATCATCTGTTCTGGAAAAGTCTTAGTAGGAATAAAATAATGCATTTTCAGAAATAATGTTAGCTCCTAAAAGTGCCACTTATTATCCAGAGATATTTCAGATACAGTTTGATGCGAGTTAATTGTTCAATACTATTTGATACAAAGGGAGTGGAAGATAAGGCATCTAATTGGTGCATTAGTAGTCATTCCCAACTCAGAAAGTTGCAGGAGGCACTTTTAACAGGCATCATTTTCTTTGCAGGGGATCTGCTCTGAACAAAATGGAATATTCACTGTTTGTTCTAGCTTACATTTATTTAGCATGAGCCATTATCATCCATCCCAAGCATACACCTTTACAGAATAAGAGATGTATAAAGCAACAATGCTTTGAATTCACAGCTCTCCTTTTATTAAATGCTTTCAGTTTTGCCTTGGGACCCTATCAACTTGAGTACGTTCTTTGTTGGAGGTGCACCAATGGCCCTTCATTATTACATATTGTTAACCTACAGTGATGGAGCAATCAATGGATTCTTTCTTTTCTCCATTCCTGAGGTTTGATGTTAATAATTAGTTTGGGGGAAAATGAACGAATAGAATTATAGCATTACCTTCTGCGATTATGTGGAGTGAAAATGTGTCAGAGTTTCCATCATGAATATCTATCTCTAGAATTTTATGCAACCATTGTAAAAATGATCACTGGGCTGGAATTTAAATATTTCATCATGCACTTACTTTCTTTTTTTCTGTCCCTATTTTTAAGCATTGAAAAAAAATGGGAATGTATTCTGAAGAATAATTTATTTCCTATTGCTAAGAATGGCAAGTTGAAAAAGACAGTACAGACAGCCCCAACATACAAAGTTTCTAATTATGATTTTTTGACTTTACAATGATGCAAAAGGGCAATTGTAGTCATGTATATATATACTTCAGAATTGTTTCTACTCTTCCTTGATCACCCAAGCTTTCTTGAGCATAAAAGTAAAGGAGAGAAACAGTATGTTATGCAAAGACTGTTATTTCTCTAAAAGCTCCAGGAAGAAAAAAAAAAAGAAATAAAACTCCCAGTAAAACCTGAGCAAAAACCTGGTTTCCTTTTAGTCATGTTCCATTTTTGCTTTTGTGTTTATAACATGTTAGCAAATAAATGATTTCAATTTTCAGTCAGAATTTAAATCTCAAGTATTCTACTCATTGAGAAAAGAAAACATACACAAAGGCACAGGAGAATGACACATCCAACTTTTTCCATGACAAAATGTTCCTTTGGAAACAATTAAATTACTGGCGCATTCTCAGCAAGGTTTGCATAAAATTTTGACTGGGAAGGACCCAATTCTTGCCAATATAAAGATGACTTTTTTTTTTCTGTTTACAAAGTAGAATTTGCTTAATGTTATTAAGAGTTTAAAAGGAATCTTTTATATGCAAATTAGATATTTTTATAGAGCAGTATTGAACAATTATCAGTAATTTCAGTTCAACCACCATTGCCTGTGTTTAGGGTGCCCAGCACTGCCCTGGGTTCTTAGGTTTTCAAGTTAATATGGACAATCCCAAGGAGTTTGCAGTTTAGTAGGAGCGATAAACAGCTTCACAAACTATTAAATTCATGGAAAACATACAAATGAAAATGTATATTCATCTCAGAACCAACTTTTTCTGTTAGGAATTGTATTCAGCTGTCATAAAGGCAATGATTAAAAGAAGTTTGTGATTTATTTCTCTCTCACAAAAATAGAGAAAAGGCAGGTAGGTACTCTAGGACTAGTATGTCAACTAGAGCATAAAGTGTTGAGAGAAAGATACAGCACTGTCAATAGTTTTATATGATAAGATTATCTGAATAGAAAACGCAACATGCTCTACAGAGAAATAAATAATATAATTGGCAAGATTGCTGCATATAAAAACAATCTAATACAATCAGTTTCATTTTTATACAGCAGCCACAGAGTGGTAAATTTTTATTAACTAAAATATAAAATCTTATTAACAAATATATCATTTGTTATAGCAATAGAAGTATAAGGTACTAAAGACCAGTGATTTGATAGCATTAATAGAAAAATTACAAAAATTTACTTAAATTTAAACAATGGAAAGATACATGTTCATAAATGAAAAGACTGAATAGCATAAATCTATCAGTATGCCCCAAATTAACCTAAAATTAAATGCCATTCCAATCAAAATCCCCAAGAAGGATTATTTTTGTTGTTTGTTTGTTTCTTTCCTTGAAACCTACCAAAAAGTATGTAGAAAAGCAAAAAGCCAGGAATTTTTTCAAGGATAGTGTCAAGAAAATCTATATGGAAAAGCCTACAACCAAGAATAGGCAAGAAACAAACTAAATGTACTATAGACATTAGGCTATTGTTAAACTAAAGAAATTAGGAAACATGACATTGACATAGAGATAGAAAAGTTGACCCATAATACAGAAAAGAAAATTCATACTGATATGTTATATAAATAAATTTACATTGAAAATCTTGGACAGGGGAGACTGGCCATTCTATACATTATACTAGGAAAAACTGGCTATCCATATAGGAAAAAATAAACTGTAGCCTTATCTTACACAATAGAAAACAAAAATCAATTCCAAACATATAATAGGTCTGAGTATATAGATATAAAAAATAACTTTTAAACTTTAAGGAGGAAATGCTTTATGGCATTAACATTGGAAAATATTTCTAAACGCGACTTAAATATTATACTTACAGAAAAACATAAATAATTTGGCTAAAATATTAAATTTTAATTCTTCTGTGCATCAAAACGCACTAAAACAAAATTAAACCTCAGTCAGTCACTGGAAGAAAAATATTTTCAAATTGAGTAAATGCCAAGGTATTATGATCTATAATATATAAAGAATGTTTCAAAGTCTCAAAAAACAAATAATTCAACAAAAAAATGACAACAGATATTTATAGTCATTCCACAGAAGAATCTAACCTGAATATGAATCAAGTTTTTTATATATCTATCTAAAAAAATAACACCAGTTATCAAATGAATGCATATTCAAACCATGATAAAATATCATTTTGTGCCCAACAGATTGTAAAATTAAAAACCTAACAGTAAAAAATGCATTTCAATGAGTTGAAACTGTCATATATACTAGTAGAGTGCAAACTGCTACAGACAATTTGGAGGGTTATTTCACAAAATTAATGAAAAATAGAAGATGATTTAGCAATCTAATCCCATGTACGTATTCCAGATAAATCCTCACACGTGCAAAAAATGTGTATGAGAATATGCATAGCTAGCGTGTTTTTAAATAGAAAAGAAAAAGTAGAAATAAAAATTTCTATGGTCAGGAGAGAGAGAGAGATGGAGAATGTGTGAGAGACGATGGTATATTTATGTATCAGAATAGGATACCACAGTATAAATGAATAAACTTATCTATATATCTATGTTTGGATATATCTTTTTTTTTCATTTATTTTTTAAATTTATTGGGGTGACAATTGTTAGTAAAATTACGTAGATTTCAGGTGTACAAATCTGTATTACATCATCTATAAATCCCACTATGTGTTTACCACCCAGAGTCAGTTCTCCTTCCATCACCATATATTTGATCCCCCTTACCCTCATCTCCCACCCCTCACCCCCCTTACCCTCTGGTAACCACTGAACTATTGTCTGTGTCTATGAGTTTCTGTTTCTCATTTGTTTGTCTTGTTCTTTTGTTGTTTTTGGTTTATATACCACATATCAGTGAAATCACATGGTTCTCTGCTTTTTCTGTCTGACTTATTTCGCTCAGCATTACAGTCTCAAGATCCATCCATGTTGTCACAAATGTTCCTATATCATCTTTTCTTACTGCCGAATAGTATTCCATTGTTCTAAACAGACCGATTACCAGTAACGAAATTGAATCAATCATCCAAAACCTTCCCAAAAGCAAAAGTCCGGGACCAGATGGCTTCACTAGTGAATTCTACCAAACCTTCAAAGAGGATCTAATACCAATCCTGCTCAAACTCTTCCAAAACATTGAAGAAGAGACAGTACTCCCTAACTCATTTTATGAGGCCAACATTACCCTGATACCAAAACCTGGTAAAGACAGCACAAAAAAAGAAAACTACAGACCAATATCTCTAATGAATACAGATGCAAAAATCCTAAATAAAATTCTAGCAAATCAGATACAACAATGCATTAAAAAAATTATTCATCACGACCAAGTGGGGTTCATCCCCGGGGCACAAGGATGGTTCAACATCTGCAAATCCATCAATGTGATACATCACATAAACAAAATAAAGGACAAAAATCATATGATTATATCAATTGATGCAGAAAAAGCATTTGACAAGATACAACATCCATTTATGATTAAAACACTTAATAAAATAGGTATAGAAGGATATATCTTAAACATTCCATATTTAGTTAAAAACCAAAAACTGAAGAATACATGAAGTATGCATGACAGTACATACACAATTTTATAATACTCAAACAGAATTCTGTATTTATTGACAATACACAGTTGACCCTTGAACAACGTGGAGGTTAATGGCACGGACCCTCTTCACAGTTGAAAATCTGTATATAATTTTTAACTCCCCAAAACCTTAACTACTAATAGCCTACTGTTGATTGGAAGCTTTTCAGATAACATAAATAATTAACATATAATTTGTATGTTATACATATTACATACTTTATTCTTATAATAAGGTAAGCAAGAGAAAAGAAAATATTATTAAGAAAATCATAGGAAAGAGGAAATACATTTACAGTATTTATTGAAAAGAAATCACATAAAATTGGACCTGAGCAGTTCAAACCCATATTGTTTAAGGATCAACTGTAGACATATTTGGCAAAAGTACAAGGCTATCTAAGGTAATGATGAAAGTAAATGATGATAGTACTTATCTCTAAGTGGAGGGAATGAAATGGAATTAAGAAAGAATACTTAGGACATTTCAGCCTATATTAATAATATTTTATATTATTTTATTTGGGTAGTTATTAATAGGTATTTGAGTCATGATTATAAATGTATTTTTGCACGTGATACATTTTAATACATTTAAAAAGATACTATATACCAGTTACTGAATTTACTTAGGAAGAGTATTGTATATAAGTAGACAATTGCAAAATGTAGACACAATAACCTAAATCAGAAGCCTTCAAGCTGTGGTCCACAGAAAAAACCCAGCTCACCACCTGTTTTTCTGTTTTTGTTTTTGTTTTTTTGTTTGTTTTTTAAGTAAAGTTTTACTGGAACACAGTCATGTTTATTTATTTATTTATTTTAATATTGTCTATGGCTGCTTTTGTTCTACAATAGTGGAGTTTAATAGTTGCAACAGAAACCATAAGGCCACCAAAGCCTAAAACATTTACAATCTGGCCCTTTAAAGAGAAAGTTTGCCTATGTCTTCTCTGAATGGTTGACATACACTTTACTTGGGGTAAAATAACAAATTCTGGCGTATTGTATAACTATTATAAATTATGTTTAAATGTATCATTTCACTTAATATACATTTGAGAAATAATATTTGAGAAAATACTAATATTATCCCCCATATCAGAGATGAAGAAATTGAGATATAGAGAATTTAAGTAAATTATGCAATATCTTTCTGAATAGTAAAAGACAAAAATAGGGTTCTCTGTCTCAAAATCATATACTGAGTTAAACCCTGTCAGAATAAGCCAGAGCTCTTTATTTTCAAACTACACATTTTTACTCTGTTAAAATGGAGAATACTGGGTCATTGAAAGGAAGAAAATAAGAACCAAGATGGAATATATGGAAATTACAGTAATAATATAATTTTTTCCTCAAATAATTAGGGCTAAAAATCCTACCAAAATGACCACACAAACACATCCACATACAATTTGTCTTTTTGTTACTTCTTATAAGATAGAAACACAGAACACCCAAGATGGTGGAACAGGTGAAGGCTAAGTCTGCTGCCTCCCAGGATCACATTGAAATTACATCTAAATTATAGAACAATTAACCTCGAGAATCATCTCAAGACTAGCTGAAAAGATTCCCTATAACTAAAGATATAAAGAAGAGGTCACAAAGAGACTGGTAGGAGGGGTGGAGACATGAAACGGGCTGACCCCAAACCCACAGGTAGTGATTGAACACTGGGATGGATACGTCAGCAGTAAGGGTCCCCCTTGAAAAATGAGGGGTCCCAGCCCCACACTGGGCTCCCCAACCCAGGGATCCTGTGAAGATAAAAGGAGTCCCCACAATACCTGGCAGTGAAAATCAGTGAGGATTCTGTCCATCCATCCTGGTGAGATGGAAGGCATCTGGAAACCCAGACATCCTCTTAAGTGGGCCCACACAAAGACTGACTCACAGGCACTCACCCTGGGCTCCAGGGGAGGGGTGGCAACTTCAAAGGTGCCAGAGACATAGGGAAAAGACTGAGTTGTGTGGCTTCAGTGTGAGGGTTGGAGGGACAGCACAATTGGCCCTGTGTGGAGCCTGCCTCACTTGTAGTCAACAAAAGGGCACCATCTTTCCTGTGTTGAACCCTCCCCCAAAGGGCCAAATCTGACATGGCATTGGTCTGGTAAAATCTCAGCACATGTGCAGCACCTTGCTGACAGCCTAGAAACACACCCAGCTAGTGCAGCATTGCCGGGGTCACTCTCAGCTTCTGGGAAGCCAGCACTGTCACAACCTTTGGAAGTCTTTTACAGCAATTGATGGCATACAGTGACCTGGGGTATATTTGGTGGTGGGCAGTCAGCCACAGCTTGTTCTGCAGCCTTTCTTGAGTAGTTCTTGTAGATTTATAAGCCTGAGGTTAGCAATGGCTAGGCACAGTGTTATCTGGGCATTTTGAGATTTGGTCACAGGCTCAGCATTGGCCCGAGAACTTAATCTGTATTAATCACGTAAAAGCCATACCTTGTGACCTCCTGGGACCCTGCCCCACCAAAATTGGGCAGATACACCAGGGGCATGGTCAATACCCAGTCAAGAAGCCCGGCACATGCACCTAAGGAGACTCTTTCAATGGCTGAGCCTTAAAGACAGCCAGCAGGTGGCAACAGGCCTAGGGGGGGCCCTGGGCATTTGCTAAACTGCCTCAGACCCAATACTGCTGGCAGCTGGCCTTGGTTAAAAGCAAGGCCACACCCACATGCCTCCAGTGCAGACAGCAACCTACTGCGTATAGCTTTGTAGCTTCTACCAAGTAGCTCAGACCAGTCAGACAACACTGAAATTGCCCTGCAAGAGAGCCCCTCCCAAGAGGCACCAGAAATGACACACCCAAAGGCCAGCCTCAAACCATACCAAAGCACTACCTAATTAGCCCCACAAGTAACATAGCCAAAGGGTGCTCTCAACAGACACAAGAATCCTCTGGGACAAATTCCCTTCTGAGGGAACAGCCCTGAAACAGCCAATCCTTACAGTCAATGAGCCTGAAAGTCAATACCACCACTGACGTGCCATAAGCCATCATGGCTCAAGTACAACAGGAGACTATACACACAACACACACAAGGGACACACCTGAAACATATGTACCAGTGAATAGGAAGACTGCACCACTGAACCACACAGGATGCCTACTACATAAGGCCACCTGGCAGAGACTGAGAGACATAGGAAGTCTACCTAATACACAGAAGCAAACACAGAGAGGCAACCAGATTGAGGAAACAAAGAAACATTTCCCAAATAAAAGACCAAAAGAAACCTCCAGAAAGAGAACTAAATGAAATGGAGGCAACCAACATACCAGAGATAGAGTTTAAAACATTGTTTATAAGAAAGCTTAAGAAACATAGTGAGAATTTCATCACAAATGGTGAGCATAAAGAAGGACAGAGAAATCATTTTTAAAAAGTCAAAAATAAAGAATATAATAATTGAAATGAATAATACACTAGAAGGAATCAACAGCTGATCAGAAGAAGCAGAGAAACGAATAAGTGATTTAGAAGATAAGGTAGGAGAAAACACCCAATGAGAACAAAAGCAAAAAAAAAAAAAAAAAAAAAAAAAGAAGAAGATAGTTTAAAGGATCTCAGGATCACATCAAATGTAACAACATTCGCATCATAGGGGTACCAGAAGAAGAAGAGAGCAAGGGAGAAGAGAGAATCTCTTTGAGGGAATAATGACTATAAATGTCCCTAACCTGGCAAAGGAAATAGACATACAAGTTCAGGAAGTTCAGAGAGTCCCAAACAAGATTAACCCAAATGGGCCCACACCAAGACACATTGTGATTAAAATGGCAAAGGTTAAAGACAAAGAGAATCCTAAAAGCAGCAAGAAAAAGAAAACTAGTTACTTACAAGGTACTTCCCATAAGACCATCAGCTGATTTCTCAACAGAAACTTTGCAGGTCACAAGGGAGTGGAAGGAAAATATTCAAAGTGATGAAACCAAGGCTATACAACAAAGACTACACTACTCAGCAAGGATATCACTTAAAATTGAAGGAGAGATAAAGAGGGTCCCAGGCAAGAAAAATCTAAAGGAATTCATTACTACCAAGCTGGTATTACAAGAAATGTTAAAGGGACTTCTTGAAGAAGAAAAAGGTGGAAAACAAAGAAACGAACAAAAGAAGATCAATAAATAAATAATAAAATGGCAATAGCTATGTACCTATCAATAATCACTTTAAATGTAAATGGATTAAATGCTCCAATAAAAGACACAGTGTAGCTGAACAAATTAAAAAAAATAAAGACTGTATATGTGTATATATATATATATATATATATATATATATATATATATATATACACACACACATACACATAAGAGAACCACTTCAGATCGCAAGAAACACATAGACAGAAAATAAAGAAAAAGCAAAAGAAACTTTAAACTACTGGAAATACATTAAAAAAAGCTAGGGCAGCAATACTTATATCTGCCAAAACAGACTTTAACAAAGACTAGAATGAAAGAATAAAAGACAAAGGACATTACATAATGATAAAGGAATCAATCCAAAAAGAGGACATAACCCTAGTAAACATCTATGCATCCAATATAACAGCATCTAAATATATAAAACAAACATTGACTGACATAAAGGGATCTACACAATCAGAGTAGGAGATTTTAACACCCCACTGACACCAATGGACAGATTCTCCAGATAGAAAATAATTCTGTAAACTGTGGCTTTAAATGGTACACAAGATAAGATGGATTTAATTGATATTTTTAGTGTTTCATCCCAAAGCAGCAGAATATACATTCTTTTCAAGTGCACATAAAACATTTTTCAAGATAGAGTACATGTTAGACCACAAAAGAAGTCTCAATAAATTTAAGAAGATTGAAATCATATCAAGCATCTTCTCTGACCACTATAATATGAAATTAGAAATCAATAAAAATAAATATAACTGAAAATACACAAACACATAGAGACTAAATAACATACTAATGAACAAGGAGTAGGTTAACAATGAGATACCTTAAGACAAGCGAAAATTAAAACACAATGACCCTAAATCTATGGGACACAGTGAAAGCAGTCTTACAAGGAAGAGCTATAGCAATGCAGGCCTACCTCAAGAAATACAAAGAAAAATCTCAAATAAACAATCTAACTTTACACCTAAGGGAACTGGGGAAAGAACAGGAAACAAAGTCCAAAGCGAGTACAAGGAAGAAAATAATAAAGATCAGAATGAAAATAAATCAGAGGCTGAAAAAAAAAAATACGAAAGATCAGTGAAACCAAGAGCTGGTCCTTTGAAAACATAAACAAAACTGATAAATCTTTAACCAGACTCAACAAGAAAAAAAGAGGACCCAAACAAATAATGTCAGAAATGAAAGAGGAGAAGTGGCAATACAGAACACAGAAATGCGAACAATTTTAAGAAAATACTATCACCAATTATACTTCAACAAATTGGACAATATGGAAGAAATGGATAAATTCCTAGAAGCATACAATCTTCCAGATTGTCCAATTTGTTGATGGCTGAATTAAAAAGAAACAGAAAATCTGAACCAACGAATACTACTAATGAAGTTGAATCAGTTATCAACAAGCTCCCAAAAACAAAAGCCCTGGACCAGATGGCTTTATAGGTGAATTTCACTAATCATTCAAAAAAGAATTAACACGTATTCATCTCAAACTATTCCAAAAAATTCAAGAGTAGGGAAGATTCCAAAACTCTTTCTACAAGGACACCATTAACCTGATTCCAAAACAAGACCTTACATAAAAAGAAAACTATAGGCTGATATCCCTGATTAATATAGATGCAAAAACCCTCAACAAAATATTAGCAAACCAAATTCAGCAATACGTTAAAAAGATTATACACCACAATCAAGAGAGATTTATTCCTGGAATACAAGGTTGGTTCAATATCCACAAATCAATTAATATGATATACCACATAAACCAAATAAAAAATAAAAAACATATCATCATATCAATAGTGGCATAAAGAGCATTTGACAAAATCCAGCATGCATTTATGATAAAAACTCTCCACAAAGTGGGAATAAAGGGAACATATCTCAACATAATAAGGGGCATATATGACAAGCCTATAGCTAGTATCATGCTTAATGAGAAAAAGCTAAAAATTTTCTCCTTAAGATCAGAAACAAGACAAAGATGTCCACTTTCACTACTTTTATTCAACACAGTAGTGTAAGTCCTGGCCACAGCAAGTAGGCAAGAAATAAAGGCATTCAAATTGGAAAGAAAAAAATAAAATTGTCATTATTTGCAGATGACATGAGACTATATAGAGAGAACCCCAAAGATTCCACAAAAAAACTGTTAGAGCTGATAAATGAATTTAGTAAAGTAGCAGGATATGAAATTAATATTCAGAAATTGATTGTATTTTTGTACACCAATAATGAACTATCAGAAAGAGAAATTAAGAAAACAATTCCATTTACAATTGCATCAAAAAATAAAATAAAATACATAGGAATAAATTTAACCAAGGAAATATAAGACCAGTACTCAGAAAATTATGATATTAAAGAGAAAAATTAAAAAGATACAAATAAATGGAAGCATATACCATCCTCATGGACAGGAATAATTTATATAGTTAAAAAAAATATCCATACCACCCAAAGCAGTCTATAGATTTAATGCAATTCCTATTAAAATACCAAAGGCATTTTTCACAGATCTATGGTGTTTCCCTGAAAATAAGACCTAGCCTGATCATCTCTAATGTGTCTTTTGGAGCAAAAATTAATATACGACCTGGTCTTATTTTAATATAATATAAGACCAGGTCTTTATAATATAAGACTAGATAATATAATATATAATATAATATAATACCAGGTAATATAATATAATATAATATAATATAATATAATATAATACCGAGTCATATTATTTTTTTCACCAAAAGACTCATTAGAGTTGATATTCTGGCTAGGTCTTATTTTTCGGGAAAACACGGGTAGAACTAATAATCTTAAAATGTATATGGAATCATAAAAAACCCTGCATAGCCATGGCAATCTAGAGAAATAAGAACAAAGCTGGAGTTAGCAAGGTATCTTATATCAAACCACACTACAAGATCATAGTAATTAAAGCAGCATGGTGTTGTCATAAAAACAGACATATCAATGGAACAGAATAGAGAGCTCAGAAATAAATCCATGTCTATATGGCCATTTAATCTATGAAAAAGGAAGCAAGAATATACACTGGGGTAAAGGCACTTTATTCAATAAATGGTGCTAGGAAAACTGAACAGATACCTGCAAAAAAAATGAAGCTGGACCACCTTCTTGCTCCATAAACAAAAATAAACTAAAAATGGATTAAAGACTTAAATGCAAGCCCAGAAACCATAAAACTCTTAGAAAAAAACACAGATGGTAAACTCTCAGACATTACTGCTAGTAATACTTTTACTGACATATCTTCTCAAGCAAGGGAAGCAAAATAAAATAAATAAATAAACAAACAAACAAAAAATGGGACTACATTAAACTAAAAAGTTTTTGCACAGAAAGGGAAACCATCAATAAAACAAAAAGACACCCCACTGAATGGGAGAAGGTATTTGCAAATGATACATCTGATAAAGGGTTAATATGAAAAAAAAAAACAAAAAACAAAAAAAACTCATACAACTCAACACCAAAAAAAACAAATAATCCAATTAACAAATGGGCCAAGAACCTGAATAGACATTATGCCAAAGAGGACATACATGGCCAAGAGACATGAAAAGATGCTCAAAGTCACTAAGCAAAGTCATTATTTCATCATAGAAATGCAAATAAAAACCACAAGGGATTATAGCCTCACACCTGTCAGAATGGCCATCATCAATAAATTAACAAACAAGTGTTGGTGAGGATATGGGGAAAAGGATATTCTTATACTGTTGGTGGGATTGCAAATTGGTGCAGTATGGAGATTCCTCAAAAAATTAAAAATAGAACTACTTTATGACACAGCAATTCCACTCCAGGTATTTCACCAAAGAAATCCAAAACACTAATTCAAAAAGATATATGTACCCCTATGTTCACTGCAACACTATTTACAATAGCCAACATATGGAAACAACTGAAATGCCCATCAATAGATGATTAAATAAAGAAGAGATGATACATATATGCAATGAATAGTACTCGGCCATAAAAAGAATGAAATCTTACCATTTGCGACAACATGGATAGACCTAGAGAGTACAATGCTGAGTGAAAAAAGTCAGACTGAGAAAAAGAAATACCATATAATCTCACTTATATGTGGAATCTAAAGAACAGAATAAATGTACAAACAAAACAGAAACAGACTCATAGATACCGCAAAAAAAATTAATGGTTACTAGATTTGGTTGTGGGTTGGGGAAGCTGGGTGAGAAAGGTGAAGGGATTAGGAAATACAAATTGATAGTTACAAAATAGTCACAGGGATATAATGCACAGTATGGGGAATACAGTCAACAATATTGTAAAAACTGTGTATAGTGCCAGATGAGTACTAGATTTATCGGGGGGATCACTTCATAAATTATATAAATGTCTAACCAATATGCTGTACTCCTGAACTAATATAAAAAAATACTGACTGTCAACTATAAAAAAAATAGTTCCAGGTATATAAAGTGCAGCATAGGGAATATGGTCAACAATGTTATAATAACTATGTACAGTGTCATATGGGTAATAGACTTATAGAGGGGAATCACTTTGTGAGGTATATAAATGTTTACTCATTATGTTGCTTTGTACACCTAAAGCTATTAATTTTTTTTAATTTAAAAATTAAAAAAAGATAGAAATACTGTACTAACAAAAAAAATCAATTATATGACACTATAGAACTCAACTAAACAATTATGTTGAATAACTATTTCACACAAATCACTTATAAAATGTATAAAAATCGCTGACATAAATTGAGTTTTTTATAATGAGGTAGAAAATATATTTTTTTAAATCTTCCCCTGATAGACAATAAATGCCTTGATGATTTCAACTGCATTGTATTCAATACAAATGTTCAGGAAATGAATTAATAATACTTAATGACGTCTGTGTAAATGGTATTTTCAAATGTGATTCACCTAATACAAAGAATCTTAACCCACTTCAGGGGAAAAATAGAGAGAGCTTTAGCAGAATCAAGGAAGGCTCTAGGAAACATACGACCCCTCAGAGACTACCCAAAGAACCAGAGAAGAGAGTATAAATGAAAACATGCAGTCTGGAGCTGAAAGTAACTGTGAGCCGTGAAACCTGAAAGGATTGGGGTTGGGATAAGAGGTAGGGCGAGCAATGTGAAAGGAAAGGAATAGAAGAGGAAATCTTAGTGATAAAACTGGTCAGGATGAAGTGTTCTGTTTTGTTTTGTTTTGACCCTTTCATATTTGTGTTATACCTTGATTTGTCCTGAGTATTTACAGACAGAGAGTAATCCTCATCACATGCTAAGATAATACAAGAAAAATGATGAAAGTCTCAAAATAAGTCAGATGCTTGAGACCCCTCAGAATCTTGCTATTAGATCATAGGAGAGATAGAATTTGGCAGAGCCCATATGGCATTTCAGGAGAAAATTCCTGAGGGTCTTTTATGTGTCCTGCAATAAGGACCTTCCTCATGCAAAGCCTCTCGTTGCTGTTATTGCTGAAGGAGATGGAAGCAGGGTCACTTATCCCTGACATTAGTTTCTTTGACACATAGATTCAGGAGAAACATCAAACTAGCAGGCAATAAAATTCTTGGTATACTGTTAGTAATTTATTCTTTATTCTGTATGTACAAGAAGAGATATACTAAGTCTAGACCCCGAAACAATTCCTTTAAATGAGCCTTTGGTGAAGAATGTGTGGAGAAAAAAATCTAGTTTGGGAATAGCAATTCCTGAAGATGCTGGCTTTGGAAGCTCTAGGCAGTTGTGTGATGACACCCAGACCTTAATCATTGAGTACAGTGTGACTTATGCTTCTGGGATATTAGGATATTGAGCTATTATAATGTATTATACATGTTCTTTGATTTTCAAAAACTCTAAAAAAAAGAAAAGATCTCACAGCCATCAGTACCTTTGTGACTTTTATTCACCTTACTGAGCTGTGTATTTGTTTCTTAATCTGAAAAATTAAGTTATTGTAGATGACACAGATTTGTAATCTGTGTCTGTGAATTGGAGTAGCTTGTTAATAATGTAAATGTAGTTCAGCATCATTACAGAAAAGTGTGAAAAAACGTAAACTTACCTTAGCCTAGTCCTTCAGGGGGACCTACTGGTTTGCCATTTAATTGCAATGGCACACATGACACAAACATCTCATAGCTGGATTTTGAAGGCCTATGGGGCAATGTTGTGCTAATGTGTGCCCAACATCAATGTATCAAAACCCTTTAGTGGATTATTTTAGAGAAATCAGCGATTTAACTGAAATGTAGAAATATAAGATTAACGTAGAAGAGGACAGAAGATGTGGGGGGAAAATACCTTTGGTGGAATTAATTAAACTGTGAGAAAAATCAGCGAGGGAATAAGAGAGGAGGGTGTAGGTGATAGAGCCCACAACAAAGAATTCTCTTGAAAGGTGAAAGAGTTGGCCAAGTGTATTTTAACATACTATTTCTAAGAGGGAAGGGGTGATATAAAGTTCCAGCGAGCATAAACGTTAAAAATATATTATGCTAAACTGCATTTATTTATAAAGCCACCATGTTTTTATTATTAATTTTGAAAAATACTTTATCTGGACAATAACTACGAAGGTAATAGTTAAATTACCGAGAAATGTGTTAATTTTGTTCTAATAACCTCTAAGGCTTCCTGAATTTAAGTCTTTAGAAGACGAAACAAAATTTTGTGAGTAGAGAAAGAGTTCAGTTATTAGGCATTTCCACCCTGTTGACCCAGGAGCATGGTGATAATGATGCTTCCGTCTAGGATACGTGGCGAGATCACCGTTCAGGACTTGTTGAGCTAACCAGAGAACTGGCTATAACACGCACCCTTCTGAATTGAAAGAGGTCTTCAAACCAAATAATATAGATTGGATCCTAGATGTAAATTGGACACTTTCCAACAGGACTTACGTAAGGCACAATCGTAAACTAAGAAACAAACCCAAATTTCTGTTAGCTGTGTGACCTCAGGCAAATGCTACATTCTCCCTGAATTTCTACTGCTTCATTCTGTCAAATAAATCCTTCTGTGCTCCAGATTCACTCTCCATCCTTGCTGCCTATCCCAGAGTAGTGACTCCTAATGGGTTACGTAAAGAGGAGCCACTGTCTTCAGACCCTGGTGGGATGTCGCAAAAAGAAAACTACGGCAGATGAGCAGAGGGCTGGAGGGGAGCGATGGCAGGATCTTTATTTCCCCATCTGTGTCCATTCGTGAAGGGTGGCTGCCCTGCCACTCCTGACACAGCTCTCTTCTAAGTTCTGGTAACTGCCTACTCCCCCCATACCTTCAGGTCTAGAGGTGGCAACGGTTCCTCGGCTGTCTCCAGATCCCAATTCCTGCAGTAACTGTGGTTTACCTGCCCACCCCTAAAATTGTAAATAGTTCCTTTGTAAATAAACCTTCGGAATTATCCCAATGTGAGAGTGCCACTATTCCCTGCTGGAATCGTGACTGCTGCACCTCATTTGAAATTTAGGTAATATTAATAACCATCTCCTAAGGTCATTATAAGGATCGCATAGCAAAGAACTGGTAGTACAAAGTCTTCAGTTAGTGCTCTGTGTCCTCTAGAGATAAAGCATGAAATAAAGTTTAAGTAATAGAGCTGTACTTAGGGAGAAGGAATCTCAACCGGCCAAAGTGGGGAAAGGAAACTGGGTCCAGGAAGAAGGGGAAGCAATTAAGAGATGATGTGTTACCTCATGGGCCACTCCGTCGTGACAAGCTGCAAAGAGACATAGCCAATTTGGGGCAGTTGATCCCAGGCACAAAAAAATCTCTTGACAGGATGTCTGAAAAAAGCTGTACCTTGGAACAGTCCCACTGAGAGAAAATGGAAAGTACACATTTTCTGAATGCCCCTCTCCTGTCTGCCATTAGTCAAATTTGGTCCCAAAGAGCTTTAACTCTCCAGGCTTTCAGTTCATGACATCAGCCATGCCAGGGGCTGCTTAGGAAGTCAGATTTCAGGCCCTGTGGTATAGGTTTTACCCATGCCCAGAAAGAGCAAATGAGTTAGAAGAAAAACTGTTTATGGGAGTGGAAGAAAGCTAAGGCATGGGGAATCTGAGAAAGTCTGTAAGATCACTCTGGTTCTGGGATAAGGCTGTTCTTATCATCATTGTCCATATCTTAGATGCTAATCATTATCTTCCCATCATTCAACCTTATTTAAGTTGCCCAATGTCACAGTCCTTATGCTAGGGATGAACCTAGGAAAGACAGCATACCTTGTGATCCCACCCAAGTAATGACTAATTAGAGGGAGGAGGCTAGACCTGGAGGATCTAAACAGATATTTTTTTTTTTTTTTTCTGGTGATTTGGAACTGGAATACTGGAAGAGTGATTTTAAAAGATGGTGGTGACTATCTGAAAATTATTAGAGAAAACAACAGTGGCTAGTTGAACTAAAAGTCAGAAAGAAAGCTGAGAAAATAAGCTTCACAGCACTTTGAGGAATGGTAGTAATTCTGGCCCTCACTCTAGGTTATATGTGATACGTAAGCCATGGTTACGTAGAACTAGTGGAGTCACAAGTACATATACAAAGTAGGTCTGCAGAAAGAGGAAGAAACCTGAAGCAAATTTTCAATAAGAAGCAGAGTCCAGAGGCCATCAGCTCCACAAGGAATGAAGAAAGTAGTTTTGACTCCAGCTGTTGTGTGTCTCCCAATTGTATCTTGCTTCTTATTCTTGGATTATTGTAAAACTCCATGTAATCATCAAGATTTTTTTAGGTTATAAGTGATAGACTCTACTCAAACGTAAATAAAAACAAAAATAAGATATTGACTCATAGCCTGAAATATCTATGGATTTATCTTTATCTTTAGGTATGGTTTGATCCAGGAATTTAATGATGTCATTAGGAAACCTACACAATTTTCTCTTCCCCCTTGACTCTCCCTTTCTTCCCCTCATAGGCCTTAGTATCTTGCTGTGTTCCATGCAAAGTGGCAGGAATGATAATCCTTAATGATCTTCAGTGGTTTTGGTCTCTAGAGGAAAAAAACTTTAAAACACAGTGCCCATGTCAATTCCTCAAAAAAAATTCTGATTGGCTTGTCTTGAGTCATTTTACCAGATTTGATTCAATCAATGATTCCAGAGGGATAGGGTACTCTCGCATATTTGCTCAACACTTTAATACTGAAACTGAAGCTATGTGATTGTCAGCCCCATCAGGTATGGAAAGGGAACTCTGTAAATGGAAAAGAGGTTGACATTCCTCTATTGTGTTTTAGGGAATCAAACAATCCCTGAGGGATTAACCCTTTTCGTAGCTCCTGATATACTGAATCCTTAAAAACAGACAAAAGTGTAAAACACAAACCGTGTCTGAGTACCTACTAATTTCCAAGTCCAAATCCACTGCTAGATTGGGGGGATACATTAATAAATAGCTACAAAATTAAAATACAATGTGATAAGTATGATAACAAGGTGTGTAAAAGGTAAAAAAGATTACCCAAGACATTTAGGTTTTCTTTAATTCCTTTAGTGAAACCCATTTTCAGATATATACTATAAATACCAACTTAAATTACAGGTTTGTTTGTGTGTGTTTTTTCTTTCTGGATTAATTATATTTTGAGAAGAACCAAAGCTAAAACTGATCCTGTGATCAGATACATAATGGACATTAACTACCTGGGAGGAATGTGGATATTGACAAGATAAATATTTGAACTAACAGAAAGGAAAGGGAAAGTGACTGTTATTGGGACCATCTAGAATCTTGCTATCAGGCTATCTATCCCTAAGATTGGTCCCGATTTTTGTTAGCAGATGCTCTTAACCCAAAACAAGGATTTGAGTAAATAAGAGAGAGATCGTATAGTAAGGTTTCCGTTAACTTGACTGTCTCTCACGGCAGTAGATGTTTTTGTTGGTTGTGCTTTCCCCAGCCCTCTGGATGTTTCTGGAAAAGAGAGAGGACTAAGTTGTCTTCTATGGAGTCTCAAAGCTTCTTTCTACTCTGCCGCTTTTGGCTCTTTGGATCTTCAGCTTTCAAATTTAACTTCTCTAACTGATATTCAAATTCTTTAAAAATTCTGTGGCACATTTTAGGATTTTAACTATCCTGTATATTATAAATGTGTACTGAAATTGCTTAATATTCCTGACATTGGAAAGCAATAACGATTCTTGCTACATACAAAGCTCTGACAATTAAGTTTGCAAATTTGTTGGACCGGTGTTGCTAACCTTTTATTTGATATCAGAGGGATTATTCAGTATGAATTTGTAACAACTGGACAAACAGTTATCCACGTTTACTACTTGGAAGTAATGAAAAGGCTGTGTGAAAAAGTTAGATGACCTGAAATTTTCACCAACTATTCATGGCTCTTGCAAAACGACAATACACCAACTCACACAGCACTTGTCTGTGAAGGAGATTTTAGCCAGTAAACAAATAATTGTATTGGAACACCCTCCATACTCATCTGATCTGGGCCCCAATGATTTCTTTCTTTACCTGAAGATAAAGGAAATATTGAAAGGAAGACATTTTGATATCATTCAGGACATCAAGTGTAATAGGATGACAGCTCTGATGGCCATTCCAGAAAAAGAGTTTCAAAATTGCTTAGAAGGGTGGACTGGGTGCTGACGTCAGTGCACAGCTTCCCAAGGGGAGTACTTTGAAGGTGACTGTAGTGATATTCAGCAATGAGGTATGTAGCACTTTTTCTAGGATGAGTTCGTGAACTCAATTGTCAGGCCTCATATATAAGCTAAACATAATATTGTTCATTTTATAATATATGGATTTATTGACATTTAGCAGTCACATCAATGGAAGCTGGTTTCCTCCTGTGCTTGAGAATTATTTAACTTAGGTGTGTATGTATGTGTGTTTGAGTGTGCATATATTATGCAAGTTTTTTTCTTCTCATAAAGCTGCATTTTATTTTATAGAAAACAAAGTAATTTTGGTGTACTTCTTGTTATAAATTTGTTTTGTTTTGTGGAGAATAGGCACAGAAAAGAAAGCAATCTCATCATGTGTTAATATTTTGGAGAATTTAATGCAGCTATCTCTTCATGCATATATATATATCATGTTATATCACAATAAATTTAATAATGACTCCTTTTATAATAGGATTGTTGTATACATATCTCAGCAGGCAAGGGTGAAATTCTATACTAGGAATTTAATTTAAGCCCATATTTACATTTCATATCCAAATAATCCTTGAAAGGACCACTAGCTACATATCCCATTTCATCCTTATCTTCATTTAAAAAATGATGTTTAATTTCCCCACAGAATCACCAAGTGTGTATTAAAGTGCATAGGCCTAATAAGAAAGCCATTTGGTAGGAATACAAAAATTGTCAGATAAATGTCAATTTATGGCTCTATAAACATTTGATCTGTCCAGAAAGTGTGTACTGATTGAGTCAGTTTTGACAGATAAAAAGGACTCACTGAATATCCTTTCCTGAGAACATCCTTCATTAATATTTACATTTCTCTCACAGCACAGTGGCTGCAAGTATAGGTTGGGTAAATATAGCCTGCATTTGGCAAATATACATAGTCATTGGCCTGCGGTTGTCTAAGAATCCAAATACTTTGAGTAAGAATATGGGCCTGGACTTCCTGGACCTTGGAACTTGGGTGCATTTATGCAAGGGAAACAATATATATACGTATGCCCATCACACTTATTTTAAGGCATGGGGGCATTTACAGCCAGTTAACTCGTGATAGAAAAAGAATAATGGATTGCTTTATTCTCATTCCCTCCTCCATTTTTTCCCCCTCTTTTTCATTTTCTATTCTGCTCTAAGCAGTCACTAAAAATATATCTGGTCAATAAAGGGCAGGCAAAATTGGAGAGGTTTCTATAGGAACGCACAGAATGATGCAGAGAAATAACCACTCTAATTTATACTGTGTTTTCATGTTGTATTTCCGTTGTAGTTAAACTCGACTTCAACAGGCACTCCTTAAGAAAGAG
Source organism: Rhinolophus sinicus (assembly GCF_057876585.1). Lineage (NCBI taxonomy): Eukaryota > Metazoa > Chordata > Mammalia > Chiroptera > Rhinolophidae > Rhinolophus > Rhinolophus sinicus. The sequence goes on along the minus strand of NC_142503.1, from coordinate 79,798,055 downwards.
TCTACTTGAAATTCAGGAGACTATTGAAGAGAATTTAATACATTAACTGTAAAAATAATAAATCCTAAATCCAAGTAGAGCTCCAAGCATAAAACTGGTATTTCTTCTATTTATTCCAGTATATTTTTAATGCATTTTGACTAAAATCATTTTTGTACAGTGAAAGACCTAGGCATACATTTTAATAGTGTTGAGGACCTGAGTAACGAGCAGCACTGCCGGAAGCAGCCTGCACTCACTTCTCCCCAACTGCTCTCTTCCATTTTGATAGGCAGCATCTATATTCCAACCCTGAGACCCTCCTCATTGCAAATTCTGTTGAATTATCCCACTCAGAAACTATGCTCTCCTCAAATCGTTTTGTTTTTTTTTTTTGAAAGGTGACAGACCAGACTGCCTTGTTTCTGACCTCTATTTGATAACTCTAGCATAATCACGAGGCATTTCAGATCGACATACCAAAATAATTTCACATTCACCAGACCCATGACTGAAAGAAAGGACAGGGTCACTGCCATCACAGTCACACGGAAATTTTCTAGAGGAGAGGAGGGTTTTCTTATAAAAGCCTTGTATTGGAGAGAGTGCTAAGCTCAACCAAAGCCTGCTCATATCTGTTCATTTTCATGTGTTCAACTCATAAGCTCAAACAATTTTCTTCCTCCCACCCCAAACTTGTGGGTGTCACACATGAGCAATTTATTCTCAAAGTGAGAGTGCAGGAGCAGTTTCTAATCCATTGATCAAAAGTTCCCATAGATCAAGATAACTCAGGAAACAAGATCTTTCACAAAATCACGTAAATGACATGGCCATACACTAGAGTATTTTCCTTCCTTCCCAGGTAAGTCTGAGACAAAGGTCAAATGTTCATTCATTCCTTATTGTTTTAAAAAAGGAATGTTTTATGATTGGCAGGGAAGAAACAGTGGCTCATCGAACAGTTTTATTGCTGCATTTTATTCAGTTTAGAAAAGTGGTTTTCACCTATTAGAAGCATAGGATACGACAAGGAAAAGAGCAAGAAATAAACTCCCAAAAGATGAAAGTCACACCAAATTTTTAAAAAATGTAGAATGACTTATATGAGGGGTCAGTAATTAATATATATGCAAATTAAGCTTTTTATTATGAAGCAATCAAGAACAGATTACTCACATGGGGTCAAAAACTCAAAATTTCAGTACTAGTTTATCCTGCCAGAAGGTTGTTTAAATGACGTCTTTTCAAAAGCTTTTAATCATGAGTGTATATATATATATATGTGTGTGTGTCTGGGAGTAGGTGGAGAAGGAGTATAAAAGCAATTTCTATGCCACATGTTCCTGACCAGATAGCAAAGCCATAAGACCCAAGGTTGCAGTATTTGTCAAATACCCAGGGCTTGCTCTACTGGAGCACCTAGTAAAAATTACAGCTTCGCCTACTTTTTGGTAAAATTGTACATATAGTTCTAAAATATATTTTAAGACTTTTTCAAGGACTGAAGCAAAGTGTTTATTGAAAATCTTGGACTGGTAAATAATGTCGTTTTCCAAATATACAGATTTCTAGAGTAGAAACACTTCTTCCTAAAACCCCACAGGACAACTCAAAATCATAAAAAACAAATAGATTGTGTCATTCCAGAAAACGTTTCTAATGTTTACAAGATTCTGTTTTAAGCTGAATAATCTTTTCTTTTCAAATTGATGTCAAGGAGAGTTGGGGGAAGGGATGGATGAGGGAATTTGAAGCTTTAAAGGCAAATGAGACCAGTTTATAAATGATACCTTTCATCTCCAGAGCTATTAGCTGGAGGGCAACGCTGAATGTTTAGTCTGAAAAAAATGAATTCAAATGGCTCTGCAGAATAAAGGTTGCAGAGTTAACTAACAGCATTAAATATTGTGCTTCCAAATACAACCCGTCTCGTCTTTTAAACTGTGCTGAATCTGTCTAATCACAAAAGGAGCTCATTTTCGTTTGTCTTTAGAGGAGTGTTCACATTTTTAAAATCTATCACTGCTGACCACACAGAAAAAGAATTAATTTTACAATTAATGAATTGGTCTATGTACATGTACAATTATTTACTATTTACAATCTCTTGCTGAGACTATTCCACTCCTTAATCATCTGTGGGAAACTGCAGTCAGTGGAGTTCCCATTTAGGCCAATGAGCATTTCCAGTTCCTCGACAACTGAGGTAGCTTTATTGCTACCACTGAGAAAGTAAAGAGCTCTGCTGAGGTTTGATGCAGTCTGTAAATAACTGCCCGTTCTCCTACCTGCCTATATTCAGAACCAGTAATGAAAGTCCGAGAGATGGACCTTCATTCTCCATTAAAATGATAGATCGGTTCCTGTGGTTTAGGTAAACAAGGTGAGTGGGATTCTCCTTTGAATTACAGAGACTCGTTCATTCCAGTCCAGGCCCCCTCTGCAGGAGCAGGGACTTACTTCACTTTCAGAACCTTCAGCATGGAGGCTCAGAGACCAGTTGGCTTCCAAAGGAAAAAGAGAAAGAGAGGCTGAACAGACTTCTCTTCAACTTCTCCCAAAGTCTCCAATCAGATAAATCATTTCTTCTGAGACATAAATCTGTGGTTCAAAGGCCAACTATGTTACTTTCCCTGCACCTCTTTCAGAGGGAAACATACAGCCAAGCGAAGAGACACCCTCTACCCCAATGCAAGCACCTATCCCCGTGTAATTTGCTAGTGAATAAAAAGTGTCCTAAATGGAAACACAACAGTCTGAAATAATTTGTCTTGGTAAGTTCTTAACACTAAGAATGATTTAAATACTGGAGAAATTTAGCTCATTAACGTCTAATATTAAGCCATATTTCCACTACTATGGATCCTTTGATATTAGGCTTATCTCTATGGTAATAGAAACAGGATTTTTGAAGTTTCGTGTTCTTGATATAACTTTACTCTGAACTAAAAAGCAACACACACACACACACACACACACACACACACACACACACACACAAATACACTAAATGTTAGGGTACTCAGTCCATTTTATATGTATGGATGTTTAAAAAAAACAAACAAACTTCCCAAATATCCCACCCAGTATAGTATGGCAAACTGGCTTTGTTTACATAGAGCTTATCTTGTCCCTAGAATGTCCACTATACCACTTCCTTATGTGTATAGGCCATGGAGCCTTTTTAGGCTCTGAAAATATTGTTATGCCTAATTTTTAATTTGATAAAAATGAAAATTTAGATGAATTATATTTAATGTGAGATGCAGAATAAAAATGCTTAGAACCTTTAAGCACCCTCCTTGTCTTTGATTTCCAAATGCTTTGATATAGCCAAAGACTATGCATATATAGAAAACATGACATAAAGAAGGACAAAGTTTTTGAGTCTCAACTATTCTCACATCAGCACAGAACAAATAACAGATTAGAGCAAAACTGTATGCCACACTCCTTCGAATGTGCTACATTCAAAGTTGTCTTGTGTCAATTAGATGGATGGTTAAGTTGATCAGAATGAGCAATTTGCTCTTCCCCGTTACCCCATTAGACTATGTACAGTTGGAAAATAATCACTGAACACTTCACATCAGGTGCTGGGGATACAAAGATAAACAACACAGGAATTAAAGGTGCTTATGGATGAGCAAAGAAGGTCAGTTTATACAAAGTTACCTCCAAATATTGGTCATAAAATAAACAAGCATATTGTGATGGGTTTTTTGTTTGTTTGTGTTTTGGTAAGTGTAAAGATGGAGGTTTCTGAGAAAAAAAGAATTACATGGGATCAAGAACATCATGGAAACCAATCCTGGAACACGTAGCATGTTAACTCTATTTTGAAGGAGGAGTAAGATTTGGATGAACAGGAAGAAGCCATATGGTAATGCTGGTGAGACCGTGAAGGAGAACTCTGTAAGCCAAAGGATGAGACAGCGATGAACACTGTGTCTGAGCCTAGCTTCCCCAGAAATCTGAGTCTGAGATGGAGGGCTCCTGTCTTATTATTATGAGGGCATACAACCTGAGGAAACAGCAGTAAGAGATTAAGAGGAGTGAAGCAGGTAAGTGGGAAGAGCCAATATGAGGATACATTTTATAACTGGTGCTGCTAAATACAGCCAGTTGCTCCATCCTTGGGAACCCTGCCCCATAAGCGTGACTTTATTTCAGAACCAGTTGTCAGTGAGTGGAGAAAAGTGGAGTGGGGAGTGGGAAATTTTTCATAATGGCTTCCAACTCCCATTGGTCTATAGCCTTTTCCATATGACACGAACTCCTCCATACTTCCAGGTCAGACATGTGTCTTCTATATTAAGTTCCATTTCAGGAAGCCTACTCTATTGAAATGAGCAAGTAAATTGGAGATGGGGTTGGCAGAAGGGGACTAGACACAGGAATATATGTTGTCATGCCTTTAGAATTGATTCGGCTGAGAGGTTACATGGACCAGGGCCATGACTTGACAATGGGCTTGTTAAAGGTACTGGGTCAAGAGGAAGGGGACCTGGAATCTAGTCCAAATCCCACCCCGACTCACTTTCTGATTCAGATATGTGAACTCACTTCTCTGGGTCTCAGCTTTCTTGCCCGTAAAATGAGATCATTGGACCTGTGCTGCTTGCCTCATGACATTACAAGACGCAAAAGACACCGTGTTGGAAAGCCTTTTGTAAAATGTGAGAGATCATTATTACCAGAAGGTATGAACAAAGGGAGTAGTACTGTTTTTTTTACTGTTACTTCATGTAGATTTATAGAAATTGAAAGTCAAATACCAGAAAGAATTCTTAGGTCCATAGTCTCAGCTTCATGGAAATATAGTCCACTTACCAAAATAAAATGAATGCAGGTGAGGCAATTATCGAGATGATTAGAAACTTTAACAACTAAAACAATGCACAATGAAACAAACAAACAACAACAACATTCCTCTGTTGAAGAAAGACTATTATTATCAATTGAGCTCTCCAGATTGCTTACAATAAACAAATACCCTAAATTCTAAGCTCTCAATCACAATTTGCTTTGTAAGCACAAAATGTCTTAATGTATAACTGCAGAAATTTAATAACTATTGCTTTGTCTACACTAGCAAAATTAAATTTTTAAAAATGAGATAATTATTTAGCTAATGAAATCCTTAAAACCCCATTAGGCCTGTACATCTTAATTTTAAGCAAAAATATGGTGCTTTACCTAAATTATCAAGATAATGACTTCATTGTGTGCTTAACAAGCAAGCATAGATCTCCCTATATGTGTCTCTATTAGCTATCTCAAATCACTAGGGCCATTCTGTCACAGCTTTGTCTTAAACTGCCTCTACTGCCTTCTCCTCAAATCCTGTCTTCAGCCCACCTTACTTCCAGCCATTGGAAAGAGCCTAGACTGTGAATGGAATTTCCAAATAATCAATACCACCAGCCACTTCTTTCTCTGATTTCAGCATCTAGTAGACACAAGACTTGGTCTCTATAAATAACATGATACAAAGCCTTCAATGGGGGAAACTTATAATAACTGAGACATTCTGAGTTATTGCTGTTTCATGAATCATGTGATTTCTGTTGTAGTTATGGTTCTGGTTCTGCACCTAACTGGTTGCCATCTTGGCCAAGTAACAATTTGTCTGAGCCCCAGTTTCAGCAACTGTTAATAAACAGATTAAACTGGGTGTTCTGTAAGATATTTTTGAGCCCTGACATTCAACAGTGATTCAATCAGCAATATGAAATGGGTTTCCGTAAATATAATCTGTTTTGATTAAAGTTTAACTAGTCAAACCTGATATTATCAAGTATTATAGGAACAGCAATCACAACTAAAGCTGTCCATAGGAAGTTGGTCAAAACTCATTGGAGTTGATTATTTAATGCATATATGCCTGAGTCTGGTACTCTGTTATAGAAACAATGTGATAAAAAGAGAACAGCTGATATTACAAAAGCCAAATGTGGAAAATATATTTTCCTCTCCTCATTTCTCAGCACAAAATAGTCTCTGATACCTGCAGGGATATACAACGTTGGCTTATTCCCTATAAATAAGTCCATTTCTACAAATCTTTCTTACCTTCTTGTACTGGGTAGTCAAAGTCAACCATATGATTTTCTCACTGAGCTCGGCCTCCACTTCTAGTTTTTACCAAAGTCCATTCTTTTGTCAAAGTTTCCAGTTCTCTTTACCTCATTTTCTATTTAACTGCTAACCTTCTCATCTCACTAACCTTCTTTGGATTATTTATTGTTATAAGTTGAAGCCTTTCAATTTCATCTTTACTAATCACTCCTAATCTTTAAACAAACAAACAAACACCCAATTATATAGTTTACCTTGCTCCAGAAATAATTTAGGACATGTCATGAAGAAACCCATAGAGTAGAAAAAGGAAATATATTTTCAGTTGGGAAGAAAGTTGAGGCAATGAAAAATAATAAATGAAAAGGTGCCAGAAGATAAGTTTACAACATTTATGCCGTAAAATCCTATTCACATAGTAAAGAGAGATCTCAAATCTCAAATTTGTCATTCCCTTTCTATCAGTCAGCAGGAAGAGGAAAACATGACTAGTTGTGTAATTTACTATGTTCATAAAATAAAGATATACCAAATGCTCTAGAGAAACACAGAAAAATCTTTCTCCCAGATCCTTATGAGAAGGATACTCTGTCATGAGGTGAACCAGAAACTTAATCTTTACAGTATATACATCACAGAGCCCCACGGTATTGTTTCTGATGACGTTCTTCAATATAAACAGAGAGCAAGCCAAAGAGGCAATATAATAAAATTGAAAGTACAGGGATGTTGATAACATGTGGTGATCTGGTTACTCCAATGATAAATTTTACATTATTGAGAACATTTTATCTCTCAGCCAAGTTTTACATGGCTATTGTGTGGCAGTGCAGTGAACATGATCTACTCAAATGTGTACCTGAAGTTCAGGGTGACAGTTAGGTGACCAGCCAAATGTTTCACCAACGTGCCAAGCCAGGAATAGAACTGCCATTCTTCTATGAAAACTGAGATGATTAACAGGTGTGTTACAAGGAAGTGCCTACACGGAAGGCCAGACCACACATACTCTGAGGGGACATATAAAAGACCCCACCAGCAAGGCAAAAGGTATCTTTCAGAAGAGTGGTTACCACAATACACAGACAACAGGGTGGGTTGGAGCCCCAAATTCTATGCCACAAACCAGAACTGTAATTTATATCAGTGAAAAATGTAAAGCAACTAAAACCAAACTATCTGCCTTGCCCATTAAATAATAATTCAAATGTTTAAAAAACACTCATTTTAAGTCTACAGCTTTGAGGAATATAACTACCTGATATGTCTTAAAGATAAAATTGTTGCAAGCTGGATTCCTAGCCATTAACTGGATGAGATTACCTGTCATAGAAAAGCATTATCATTTATACACCAGTTTGAAACTGGAGGTCTGTTGAAATAAACATGACACCTTAGTTTTAGAAGAGTTGATATGTGATCCTTTCTACTATGAAGACTATTTCTAGCCTGGCATTAGAACCTTGGCATCTGCATGTAAAAAAATGCTTAGCTTCCAATATTTTAGAGTATGGGGGGCGGGCAGGGCAAAATATTTTTATAAATATTCAGTTGTTCATACATATGTTGTCTGGCAACCTCCCAAACCATCTTAATTCCCCTTTTCATCTCCATAAGTCCCCCTACTAAAACAGTTTGGCACATAGTAAATTGTCAACAAATACTTACTGAATGATAGCTGTGAGGTGTGATCAAACGATACGGTGATGTTAAAATTCAAAAAATAAAATTATTACAGTAAAAGGCATATTGCCATTAATCCCCCTCAAAATACTCCCCCTCTATTCTAACACATTTATCCCATTGTTCTTGCCACTTTCTGAAGTAGTTCTGGAAGTTCTCTTTCGTGAGTGTCTTTAGTTGCCGTGTTGTGGCTGCCTCGATGTCCTGAACCAATTCAAAACATTTACCTCTCATGGTCATTTAGACTTTGGGGGAGAGCCAGAAGTTGCACAGTGCCAAATCATGGTCACTTCAGCATCACCATAAATTAATTTTAACGTTTCTTGTGTTTCTTTATCACTTTTTTGGCAGTTTGAAACAAATTTCATGTGTTTGTGATCCATGATTTATGGCACACTTTAATTAAAACACACCTTCTCTCAACTGTAGCTGACACCAAACAAGTTGAAACTTGTCCCACACTGTTACTAAGATTCCACAACTTCCTGTATTGAAAATCCCTATTTTTCCGTTGGATGGCACTCGGCAGCAGCATTCACTGTATTTGTTGATCACACTTTGTATATAAGACAATTCATAAGACATTCATAATTTACTTCACTTAAAATCGTAATTATTATATATCAGAGCCTTTCTAGATTAGTGGTACAATTTTAAAAATCCCATGACACAAATGTATATTCCTTGGCTCATACTTAGAAATTATGACTGTTTCACTTTGCAGTGGGATTCCAATATCTTCCTTTTAACAATCAACAAGTTAATTTGGATGCAAGAAATCAAGAATTTGAGTGTTGAAAAATACTGCAGTAGATGTTAATATAGGTTCTGTATGAACATCATCAGCCTAAGGTCTTAGCATATACCAGATCCTATCCATGATCAAAGGACAATGGGGGGCAGTAAAAGCTGTAAACCATCATGTTAATGCTATCAATTACTCCTCAAGTTGGTAAAGTACAAAACAGAGGTCAGTAATGGAATAGCAGTGTCAAAAATCTAAGCTTCTTTTGTAAAAACCTGCCTGAAAAAAATTAAACATAATTTATCAAGCTAAGCACGTTGGAAAGAAAAAATGTTAAAAGGCTATAATTTGTGACGAATAAAGGGCATACCCATTTAAAAAGAAAGCTTAGCTACATTCTGGATTTATAAGCAGGTATTATGATAACCCAGCAAAAAGATTGCCTGGGATCCACAAATTTCAGGGCATTTAGCAGACCTTGCAGCAAAATGCAAATGTCTTGCATAGATTTACTGTTCCCAAGATTTTTGTTTTGTTTTGTTTTGCTTCTTAATTTAATTTTCAAATAGCCTCTGGGGTTATCTAATAGTTCTAATGTAAACACTGTTAAGGCAGAAACTGGGACTCCTTTACTTTAGGGGCCTGATACAATAATCTGGCAATGCTAGTAGTTATAGCTAGCTATTTGTAAGAAGGGAATGAGTGTCTCTGGAAAGGCACCCCTGATGCAATGAGTTTGCCTGTGCAGCAGTCATTTAAAGTTAAACTCACTTCATCCACATACTTGTTGAGCTTCTATTAAATATCACAAACCCAGTAGGTGCTTAGATTGCAAAGGTAAATTAACTCAACAGTCTACTTTCGAAAGCTCATATTCTGTGACTCAGCCAGTCACAGTAATAACATAGCGATACAAGAAAACATAAGGACTTGTGAGAATATCTATCCAAGAGCGGCTGTATCTCAGTCTCAACAAAAGGAAGGAAATGTTATAAAACATCTCTAGAAGAGGTGACGCCTAAGTTAATTCTTAAAGGGAGACTAGAAGTTAGGTAGGGGTGGAGGAAGGCAACATAAGGCATTCCAGACAGTGAACAGATGAACAAAGAGGAACAGCATGGTAGAGTCATGGTACACCAGTACTCTGTTATTGGAATACAGTGTGCGAGTAACTGAGTGATAAGACATATGTCTGGAAGTCATGGAGGAGCCAACACATATTACATTTTATCTTATAAACCTTTGAAGTGTTAGAGTCAGACAATGGGATTCTCAATGGGACAGGGAAGCACTGCAAGGGCAATATATTGGGAATCAAGACTACGTTAATTAGGAAAGTTTGACATATCGTGAATAGTCTTTTCATTTAGGAATATTGACTCCCAAAAGAGGGAGATAAGTAAGCCAATCGGTTTTATTGCTAAAACGTGCAATTATGTCCAAAAACCATTGATCCTTAGTGAAATATGACAGAATCCTAAAGTGTGATGATCACTGTGGTTATTTACCTTTCCTAGGCCTTCGTATTAAAATAAATAAATATGCAGCTAAAATAAATGGTTATTGGTCACCTTTTTTTTCCTAGAATTTCCCAGATCGAGGAGAAAAAAAAAAATCAGCAACCTATCATTAGAATAACATTTTTTACAGAATGATGGTGTCAAACCTAAGAAAAAAGTAATATGTTTTCAAAGCCATTGGGAGAATTTTAGTAGTTTGAAATGTTCCAACAACAATATTTCTGGATTATATGACCTTTCAGCCTCTTCCATCCCTGTGTCTCTGTGACGGTGAACTTTAGCAACATTTTGTGTTATTACTACATTCATTTCCCTTTCTTCATCATTTCTATTCAAAGCAGAATCAAAAACATCTTAAATTGAAGAATATCTTTTTACAGAACCATTCATTTTTAAAGGAAATTAGGTGGAGACAACCCACAATTAGAGAAGCAGTTGGTATGCATTAAGAGGCATTTGTCCTCCAGATTTATCTTTCACTCATGAGTGACCTCATCATAGAAAGAAATTAGCATAATTTATATCAGTAATTTGTTTCTGTGATGTGTAAAGAAAATAATACCTCACGATAAATTAAAGATGCCTTTATGACCGCATTTTATCATTTTATCAACTTATTTACCCTTATGTGTTTAGAATTACAAAGTCATATTAACAGACTTATGAAAATGCCCCAAAGGTGGGAGCCCTGATAGTTTACAGTCCAATAGGAATAGCAGTGTCTTATCTGAGAAGTACAAAGGCTTTGCTGAATTTGACTTGTTAACCATAATACTTTCCTAATTGCTGATAGGCTGCTTCTGATTCTCCAGTTTCCCTGGCCTGAGGTCACCTAAGTGGGGAAGCTATCTTTTGCATAAACTGGTCAATCACTTTGCCAAACAGGTTCGTTTTATTTGTCTTTTAAAGTGACCTTTTGACTTGTAATCATCCACATTCTCTTCATGTTGTATTTCATTTATTTTACTGGAGAGCATTTTAGAATGTTTGTCATGAAAAGAGCTATATAAATATTAATGTATTGATAGTGTTATGGCTTTTCAAACCTACATTTCATTTCATGGATTTTAAGAGCTACAAAAATTTACTGACTGCACAGTAAATATAGGTACAATGGACATACTGAAATGCCCCAAATGTGATAAAATATATGAATTATTAATCCCATGAAAGTTGGTATGATCCTATTTAAATACCAAATTTTCTGAAACAATCTTGGATTTGTTTATTTGTTTGTTTGTTTGTTTTTTTACTAACAGATAAAATTTGAGACATCAGATAAAATTTGAGACATCAGATAAATAGAATGAGCACTCTAATTTTTCAGGTTTAATGTTAATTTAGAGATAAATATTATAAAGTAAGCAAGCATCAATTAGAACCTATCTACAGTGATAAAAGCACTCTAATTTAAAGCTATGTGATCATATCTCAACTTCTCTGGCTGTGCTTTCTTACTCTGACCCCTACACAAGGCCGTGAGATCAAAGGTATCCAGGTTAACAATTGCCTTATATCTCTAAGGCACCTCCAAAAGAAAAGTTTTGGATAAAAAATCAAGTCACATTTCAGGAGCATTCAATATAGCCTAAGAGGAATGCAAAGAGTTCACCGGGTGATACTCTTTACTTGTTGTAGCAAAGAAGGATGTTTAAGGAAGGCGAGATTCTGTACAGTACAAGTGCTGTATTTAAGTACAGAATTTTCTATATTTAATTGCATAAATCTGTATGAAACTGACAACTTAATCAGTGACTTACCATCATGTGCCTAGTGAGAGGGCAAAATGCATAGGAAAAGAAAATCGATAAATTAGCTATTTCTTCTTTTAGAAGTATTTGCCAAGGACTGACAGTACAGACTGCCTTGCACCAGGCACTGTAAGGGATACAAAATGAGAACACAGAGGTTCTGCTTAGTGAACTTGAAATAGTGTTCAGTAAGAAAGGCAAATGTGAACATATACACCTAGAGATCGGAAATAAGTTAATATTCTCCCAGTTAAGAGTATAAACTGCATTGGCAACAATGAGTCATACAGATTGCCTGGTGTAGGGACTCACTGACTTTGGTTTTGTTGGAAATGATATCAGTGCATTAATGAAGAAGAAACTGGGCATAATACTCAGCAGAAAAATGTAGCATGAGGCAAGCCAGAAGATCAAGAAGTCATGAGAAATATTTCAGATGGCTGAAATCACCCGTCCCACTTACATGAAGGATTGAATGAGGCTTTTGTTTTTGCCTCAGATGGATGGAATACACATTAGTCTTGGAGTAACAATAAGCCAATATTTCAATAGCAGTTCCCTCCCCATCCTCTCCATAGCATAACAGTTTTTATAGAGCACTAATCATAGGCAATGTCCTGTGCTAATGAATTAATATATATTATCCCATGCAAGGATCACATCAATTCTATGAAATAGGTATTCCGTCCTCTTTTAACAGATAAAGGATCTGAGTTTTATATAAATTTTAAATTGTATAACAAACAAGTAGGCTGGAGGTAAGGAAAGGTCATCTAAATTTTTTAAAAGTTTTTCTCCAAGTATGTATCTTTGGCCAGATCACTTAAATTCTTAACTTCTGCTTGAAGGAATTATTTAAGTTTCACTGTCTGCCTTCCTCATTGCCTCTTTCATCTCTTCTCAAAAAAAAAAAAAAAAAAAAAAAAAAAGAAAAGAAAAATAGAGAGAGGTGACGGGCTTCTCTCTTGAACCAAATTCTTAGCTATAGGTCAATGTGTCTGTAAAAGACCACACAGTAAACGGAAAAGGAGCACTTAGAATAGGATATGCAAAGATAGACTAGAACAAACCTTGCATGTAATCCATTGTCTAAATTCCTTTTCTGATTGGGAAGCAGAATCACTTGCTACTGCTTCACTAAGAACCCTGACTGATAGAACCAGCCAGCACAAATTGATAAAAAATAGTGAAGTGATAAATATTGAATTGGAGGACAAATACTTATAAGATGATATAACTGTCTACCTAGCAATCTCAAGAGTCAACGGAAAAATATCAGAAAGAATAATAGAAGTCATTAAAATGTAATCATATTCACATGTAAAAATGAACAATATAAGAGCTATAATGGAAGAGAATATTCCATTTAGAATGGCACTCACAAAGAAAAAAGTACATTGAAATAAAGATAATGTGCAAGACATATGGAAAAAACTATAAAATATACTAAATGACATAAAATTGTATTTAAGTAAATGGAAAGACATAATGTGTTGTTCTTGGTTAGGAAGACTATAAAAGTGTTAATTCACTCCAAACTAATACATACTCGCATATGAAGTGTGATTATAATTAAATAACAAAAGGCAAAATTTTATCAAGTTCCTATTTGAAAAGAAAGGGGAAAGAAATATCTAAAACAATTCTGAGAAAAGACGACTGATGAAAAGGGAATAATTCTGCTAGATATTAAAATAACTACAAATATTAAAACCTTTGACATATTAATATGTTAAATCTGTATTATGTCAACATATTAAAGCACTTTGGAACTGTAGAAATAAAAACTAGTTGAAGGGACCAGAACAGAGGCTAAAGTAAATTCTAATAAATATGGGATTTTGATTAATTATGAGGATGGCATTGCAAACTAGTGGGAAAGAGTGGAATTAAAGGAATAATTCCTCTCATTAGCATCTGAATAACAGGCTGCCTTAAGGAATTGTGTAAATAGAATGTTTTTTCTCATTTGTGTATTAGTTTTCTGGGGCTGTCATAACAAATCTTCACAGACAGTGTGATTTAAATAACAATACTTATTTCTCACAGTTCTTACACTGAGATGTTGTTTCCATATCTTGGCTATTGTGAATAATGTTGCAATGAACATGTGGTGGGAGGTGCAGATACCTCTCCGAGATAATGATTTCACTTCCTTTGGATATGTACCCAGGAATAGGATTGCTAGATCATATGGTAGTTCTATTTTTAATTTTTTGAGGAACTGCCATTCTGTTTTCAATAATGGCTATACCAATTTACAGTCCCACCAAGAGTGTATAAGGGTTCCTTTTTCTCCACATCCTCACCAACATTTGTTATCTCCTGTCTTGACAACCAAGATTGTCTGGCAACCACTGGAAGCTTAGAAAAGTCAAGAAAAGTACCTTAAGAGGGGGCAAGGCCCTGCTGACACCTTGATTTCAGATGTCTAGCCTCCAGAACAGTGAGTCAATAAATTATTGTTGTTTTAGTCCTCCAAGTTTGTTTATAGTACTTTGTTATACGTAGGAAACTAATATAGAGTTCTATTAACAATTGAATGTATTTATTCTTTTCAAACAGAAAGGGTTTTTCTAAATAGAACATGGGTATGTTTATTACCTTGATTGTGGTGATGATTTCATGGATGTATGCATATCTCCAAACTCATCAAATTGTATACATTAATTATGTCCAGTTTTTTTGTATATTAATTATGCCTCAATAAGGCTGTTTGTGTGGGGTTTTTTGTTAATTCAGAAAGCAAAAATTTTCTACATGGTAAGAAAAATACAGTCAAAAGAATAATGATAAACCGAAAAAGTATTAGCCACACATGTGACAAGGGGTCATTTTCTTTAATTTACAAAGGGCCCATAAAAATGATTAAGGAAAAGATGAATAATACAGTAGGAAAAAAATGGTCAAAATGTGACTTCTCAATTTATGGAACATGTTATGGAATGAAGATACATATAACGCCGAAAATGTGTTAAGACATGGTAAGTGTTAAAATAATGCAAATAAAATACTATTCTTTTCATCTATCAGTACAACACTTTGTTATAATGTCCTGTGCTAGCAAATTGCAGGGAAATAAGTAATTCCTTAAATTCTTGGTGGAAAATAACTTGTTTTCCGTTTAATTACTTTACCAACTATTAAAAAAAAAAAAAGGCAAGTTTTTCCTACTATGCTACTTTGCACTCATGAACATACAGCAAGTGGTTTAACTCAGAAGCCTTTGAATTTAAGTCATCTTGGGCGACGTCCCTTAAATTTCGGCATTACCAAGTAACCAACAGTTTTCTGGTGGGTCTGTCCATGCAACCACTCATTGAGATGAGAGGAGTTAAGTTGAAGCAATTGGACTTCCTCATAAAATTCTGGTCTGAGAAGTCACTTTATAAATCAAGGGACAAGAACTCTGTATGATATAAATAGTAAACTCATAGTCACCAACCCTGACACTTACTTGCCTTAGAATTTGAAGAGACCCATTCTGTAATGCTGCAGTTGGTGGCTTCTGCCAGCAAACAACTGTGAGGAGTTTGGATTCTTGACCTTTCAAACAGAGGCTGTCTTTATCATCATTCACTTGAACACCTCTGCCAAGCAAGCTGGGAAAACATGTGAGGGAGGAAGGCTGTTTAGATAATTTCAGGTAAATAATGGGCTCCATATCACACACGACAGATGGTGGGTGAGAGCCCAAGCTGTGGGGCAGGGGGCCTGGCTTTGCATCCCACCTCCAGTGGGACTCAGTATATTGCCTGCAGCAACTCAGGTTCTCTGTGTGCTTGTTTCCCCCTCTAAATCAGGGACAATACTAGCCTCTTCATAAGGTCGTTCTGAAGAAGCACGAAGCAAACTGAGGCAGGTGCTCGGCGCAGGACCCCAGAGAGAGCCAGCATTTTTTACATGACGCTCATAGAAAATTATTATATTAGAAATATACATAGAATCCAGTTTTTTACTATATCAGCTATAATAAATGAAACAGATACCATGAACAAGTCCAGGGATAGTGCATAAAAATTTCATTGGTGCTGGCTCCACGTTTGGAACAAAAGTGACTATTTTAAAAGGAACAGGCATGCACATTTAAGTGATAATAGAAATAAATCGTGTGTTTTCTACATATTATTGGACCCACTTCCACTCCAAAAAGCACATTTTAACTTTTGATTCAGTATATGTGAGCCCAAACCAATAACAGAGTTCACAACATAAAAAATAAACATTATCCCATATTTCAACATCAGGTTGCCCTTTTCACTTATAACTAATTCATGGTTACATATTAGGCACTCTAGGATTCACCTGGATTTCAGTGACAAGATAAAGGCTGTTGGGTTTGCATGGCAGCAGCTCCCTTGCTTATTTGCATGTTTGCTTTGTGACCCCTGATGATTTTGCACTCCTGAGGGAGGTGATGTCCTGATAACTGCTATATTTATAAAAGCCACTTTGTTTTTGCCGCAGCAGCCGCAACATGCAGGACAAAAAAAAAAAAAAGCCTTTCTAAAATGTGTTTTATTTTATACTGATAGATATTTAAAAAGAAAAACAACACTTACTTGTTTTTATCTTAGGAAGAGTCCCAAGATACATTTATTTAAGGTTTAAAAGCACATATTAGTTCACCTGCATGAGTCTGAGGGCTGTCACATTATCTAGGTAGGCCTGCAATATGAGATGCTGTGTGCCCCCCGAAAGTAAACAAACACACATAATGTATTCCCCAAAGCAAAGGATTTTAGGGGTCTATGAAGCCCCTGAATTCGTATGTATCATTTTATGCGTATGTACATCACTTTCATCAGATAGTCAGAGAGTTCCTTCACCTAAAAATGACTGATAACCACAGTTCTACACAACACGCAAACCCCCAATGTATTTTAGAGCTTTCAACCAAATGAAGCCTGGCAGCGCTTATCATGCAATCACACAACAGATTGAGAGACAGGTAATTTATAAAGTGAGCTGTGAAAGCATACTGTCTGTGTTTAGAAGGAACCGTTTGATAATTCAGTCAGGGAGGGTAATGAAACCTCCATTATAAATCTGGTTAACTGAGAGGCTACTGAATGAGGATACCTTGATTTTGCCCTACTCACAGAGTGTCTAGGAGAACATGGTCACCAAATAAGGATATTCTAATTAAGGTTGAGTGTTGTTTTCATGTTTTGCTCTACTTCTTAGTTTTCTTTAAGTTTAATAGACAGAAAAACCAATGTGCAAACCTAAACTTTAAAACCTCTCTTACTTCTATTTATGAAAATTTAAATTGAGCTTTCAATAAGCACAAGGAAATTGGAATATAAGTATCCATATGTGCATAATTCCTTTGCCCTTGTAGCTGGGTTTATGTGTCTTTTATGCAAGGCGCAAGTGGGATTCAAAATGTTCAAGACTGTTAAGAAAAACAGATATGAAATCCGAAAGAGGCCTAAGGTGTACAAGTGTAAGTTGTGTGGGTAATTTTTTGACCCAAACTATACTCATGTTGATTTCATTGGAAAAGACACTGAAAAATAAAACTTTTGTCCTGTTGTTGAGACATCATAAAGAAAATATTTGTGGGTTGGCTTTAAAAGATTTTTAGAGTTATTAATGAATTTTTCTTCTCTACAATAAGGACTTGAAATCATCATTCAAGTTGTGGAATTTGAGATCTCCTTTGAGGGTCTGTTATAGAAAACAGTTGGAGAACTCTATCTACTCAGGTTTAAATGACTAATGTTTTGACTCTATTTGGGGCATGTGAGACAAATTATACATTCTGGTCAGCACCCTCCTTTGGGGATGAGGCTGCCTCTTTCTATGATTGTTGATACGCTCGTAAACAAAGGAGGACATCTTTTCCAATAAAAGATTTTAAATATACAATTTACAGCCCTGAGTGTAAAATGCCTCAAAATAATGTGGATAGACAAAGCAGCTCAAATTCCCTTCTGATTAGAGGTCATAGAATAGGAGTATGCTATTTAAATACCACTCAAAAAGGAAAATGGGAAACAGACTAGATTTCCTCACGGTGCAATTGTTTATCCTTACACACATTTGGAGAGAAACAATTAAAAGCATGTAAGCCAAATGGATGCTAGAACCAGAGTCTTATTAATTGGACCCTCATCTCAGACACACACGTATGATCTAGTTCTTGATTGTATGGGGATTAGGAAGAGCACACATCTGATTTGTCTTCCAAAGATACCTTATCTCTTTGTCTTGGCATTTTCTCAGCTGTTTTTTCTCTTGGTGCTAATTGGACAAATATTTTTTTTTGTTGTCTCCCAATTGTCGCTCATATATGTATATTCATATTCTCTCCACATTAGAAAATAAGCTTGGAAATGGTTTAAAACCATCATCAGTATATTGATCACCTAGCTAGTAATTATTGAGGTAAAATTCAAGTTCACTGATAGCAAAGCCAATAATTTCTGAACATGTCTCTTTTAACTTAAATCTGGCACTTTTCTATGGAGAACTAATCAATTCTGGTTAAACAGCCACCTCTGCAGAAGTAAAATTTTATAATCACCCAGTCCCCGAGTCAACCTGAAGGGGCCAAATAAGGGGTGTGCATCATGTCTAGAAATTTTATAAACGATAATTATCTAAGCAAAAGTCAACCTTTTTATTACTCGATGCACCAGAAATTTTAAATATTATCAGTGATAAATACTTTTCCTGAAAAAAAAAAAAATTTATTGTTCTAAGTTCTAAACAATTGCTTTGGTTATTGTTCGGTTTTAATAATATTTATCTAACCTTCAAACTAGCACATTTTTACTACTTACTGTATAGAGAAAAGTGTGTTCTACAGGGGAGTCAATTTGGACAACTCCTCGAATCCTATCAGCCCTGATAGATGACAGATACGGACTCAGACACACATGTGCATTGGAGAGTAAGTTTGTAATGATTCAAAATTGTTCATCCTTGTGTTGACCACAGTTAGAGTGTCTGCCTCTGTGATACTACATATCCCTGTGTTTTCACAGTTGATTCTACAGAAAAATTATTAGAACACTGATAATTAAGATAGATGGAACTCAAATATGTTAATTCTGTCTTTCTACATAACCACTTTTTTAACAAGTTTTTATTTGTGTTTAAAATTTAAAGTAGTAAATCACAATACAAACTGTGAAATGCAATGCTTTTCTTGCAGATGGATATATTTTAGTTCACATATTAAATATTTTGCTTAATTTGAATAATATCTGTAAAGTTTGTATTTATTATTCTTTTATAATTGTCAATTATAATTTTTTAAGATGAACCCAGACAATTTTTATAATATCATGACAGTATTATTAAAGATATTTTTTTCATTCAAAAGAAGGAAATGTTTTATTATTATATTTTAATTTTTGAGGAGCCTCCATACTGTTTCCTTAGTGGCTGCACCAATTTACAATTCCACCAACACTGCACGCAGGTTCCCTTTTTGCCACCTCAGCACCAACACCTGTTTGTTGATTTATTGACGATGGCCATTCTGACAGGCGTGAGATGATATCTCATTGGGGTTTTTATTTACATTTATTTGATGATTAGTGACATGGAGCATCTTTTCATATGTCTTTTGGCCATGTGTATGTTCTCTTCAAAGAAATGTCTATCCAGGTCCTCTGCCCATTTCTTAATTGAATTGGTTTTTTTTTTGGTGTTGCGTTATATTAGATTTTTATAAATTTTGGATATTAACCCCTTATCAGATGTATCATTGGTAAATATCTTCTCCTATTCAGTACGATGTCTTTTTGTTTTGCTGGTGGCTTCCTTTGCTGAGCAATTTTTTTTAGTTGGTAGAGTCCCATTTGTTTATCTTTTATTTTGCTTCCTTTGCCCAAGGAGATATATCAGTAAAAATATTACTAAGGTACTGTCTGAGTTTACTGCCTTTGTTTTCTTCTAGGAGTTTTATGCTTTTTGGTCTTTCATTTAAGTAGTTAATCCAGTTTGAGTTTATTCTTATACATAGAGTAAGAATGTGGTCCAGTTTCATTTTTTTTTCATGTATCTGTCCAGTTTTCCCAGCATCATTTACTGAATAGACTGTCTCTACCTCATTGTATATTCTTGCTTCCTTTGCCAACAATTCCATTCCTGGACATTATACAAGGCAATCCAAAACACTAATTTGAAGAAATATATGCAGCTGTATTTTCACTGCAGTGCTATTTATAATAGCCTAGATATGGAAACAACATATATATATACAACATATATATATATATATATATATATATATATATATATATATATATATATATATATATATATATATAACAACATAATATAAAGTAGAATATCATTTGGCCATAAAAAAGAATGAAATCGTGCCATTTGCAACAACATGGATGGACTAGAGGGCACTACACTAAGTGAAATAATCCATACTGAAAAGACAAATACCATATGATCTCATTGATACTGTGTTTCCCCAAAAATAAGACCAGGTCTTATATTAATTTTTGCACCAAAAGGTGCGTATTTTCAGGGCATGTCTTTTATTTTTTAATGTATGACAATCTACATTTATTCAAATACAATCATGTCATCTTCTTCTGGAACATCGTCATGACATACTAAATGCATCCATCTGGCTGACGATCTTAACTGGGGTTTATTTTCAGGGAAACACGGTATGTGGAATCTAAAGAACAAAATAAATGAACAAACAAAAGAGAAACAGGCCCATAGATATAGCAAACAAACTGATGGTTACTAGATAGGAAAAGGGTTGGGGGCTAGGTGAGAAAGATGAAGGGATTAAGTAGAAACAGGTAGTTACAAAATAGTCATGGGGATGTACAATACAGTATGGGGAATATAGTCAATAATATTATAAAAACTATGTATAGTGTCAGATGGATACTAGACATATCAGGGGGATCACTTCATAAATTATATACATATCTAACCTTTACATTGTATACCAGAAACTATATTAATATAAAATAGTTTTATAAAATAATATCGAATGTCGACTATAATTTAAAAAAAAAATTGTCATGGGCATAAAAAGTACAGCCCAGGGAATATAGTCAATAAAATTGTAATAACTACATTCAGTGCCAGATGGGTAATAGATATTGGGATTATCACTTTGTGGGGTATGTCAATATCTAATCACTATGTTGTTTTGTACACCTGAAACTAATTTTTTAAAAAAAGGAAATGCTGGCATATACATTAATTATGCCACTGGCATAAATTTAATCTCATACTAATTATACAAATAGTAGTTAATATTTTGTGACTCTCATGATTAACCTAGTATTATATTACTAAAAGTTCTTAAGGAGTTAAATTATGAGTAATAGCAGTTTGCAGAACCAAAACTCTCTGTCTTATAGGCATTTTTGAGATACTTAACTCTTCTAGGTTGTTGAGTTGAGATGGCAACTTAATGGGAATTAAACTTAGTGGGAAAACCTGGAGAACCTTACTCTCCTAGGAGGGAGGGAGGGAGGGAAGGAGAGAGAGAGAGAGAGAGAGAGAGAGAGAGAGAGAGAGAGAGAGAGAGAGAGAGAGAGAGAGAGAGAGAGGAGAGAGAGAGGAGAGAGAGAGGAGAGAGAGAGGAGAGAGAGAGGGAGAGAGAGGGAGAGATGGGGTGAGGGAGGGGAGAAGGGAGTGGGGAGAGACAGAGAGAGAGAGAGAGAGGAAGAGAGGAGAGAGTGGGGAGAGAAGGGAGGATGGAGGGGGATGGAGAGGGAGAGAGGGAGAGAGAAAGGGGGGGAGAGAGAGAGAGAGACATGGGCAGAATGATGGAGAAACTCTGAAATAGAGGAATGTGCTTCCTAGACTCACGTTTTGGGACTGTCACCAGTTTTCCCCTCTAACATGTCCCATAAAAGGATTCAGTTTTATACCTCTGCACCAACTTCTCTTAATCAGGACTTTTATCTCTCAGATCTAGGCTATCTCCATTTTTCTCCTGTCCTTCAGCATTTGCACCCCTAATGTCCTAAAAATATCCCAAGGGTAATTAAGACTAATTTGAAGCTGAAAGCAGCTCAAGTCCCCATTTCATAAAAGCCCATGTATATTCAGACACCTGTAGATGACCCAGTAACAACTGCTTTTGGAACAAACAGTTAATTTTGACTGAAGCAGCTCTGGCAATCTCTCTTTAGTCCAAGTGTCACAAAGGCCACTCTGCCCTTAAAGACTACTTAATCGAAGATTACATGCTCTTCTGCTGTCCTATGTTTATGCTGCAAGTGACCAGATTTCTAGTCTACTTGAATCAACCTGGGAAAGAAGAAAATCTAAGTGTATCCTCATTGTGACATGTTACGACGTTAGAATATTTCCGATGTGATAATTCTCTGCACAACATCCCAGGACCTGTCATGCTGCCATCTAAACTATGTCTTATATAATGCATAATCTGCTGTTTGTAATGGGATACTGGATAAGAAAATATAATTTCTTTGTTGGTATAGCTTATCACTTCCAAAAAGGGCCATCTGTGGTTCTTCTCCAAAGTAAGTATGCAGATATTTTGCTAAAATTTGGGCTATTTGGCCAAAGCCATTTTAAAACTGAGCATATTCACTCGCGAGTGAAAAAATGTAGAAGAGAATGCATGGCCTTTGGAACCTGCTAAAATGTCATTACTGCCAAGAATGTGATGTATGGGGATAATTAGAGATTGTATTCACCACGGATGCTATAAACTATACTCCGGAATGTTACTGGAGCAAGTCTTCCCAGCATATTTTACATAATTTGGCAACTTTCTTTATGAGCAATTCTAAAAAGAGTAGACCACAAATTAACACAAAAATTATATTTTAAAATAATTTCTTGCTATCTCATTGTTCAATTTTTTTCATTCTCTGCCAGTTTTGAACCAGGATGTCATTGTCTTTGCTTCTCCTTCATGTTTTTTTTTTCTTTTTTGTTTTTTTTTATAGCCTCTCTCTTCTGAAGAAATGGATTGACATCTACCCTCAATGCTTTTGGATTTCCTGAGTTTCTTGTTATCATTTTCAGGCAACCTGTCTCTGAGTAAAATATACTTCATTGAATTTTGAAATTATTATTCCAGAACACTCTGACATTTTCATATCATCACCTCTCATATTTCTATTTTTCTTAATTAAACCTGAAATTATACTTTAATAATATTAACACAATCTTTTTTATCCTTCTCAAAGTTAAGAAGCTGTTTTTTGGTTACTAACAATTAATTCATTCATGCATTCA
Organism: Rhinolophus sinicus; assembly: GCF_057876585.1. Lineage (NCBI taxonomy): Eukaryota > Metazoa > Chordata > Mammalia > Chiroptera > Rhinolophidae > Rhinolophus > Rhinolophus sinicus. The sequence goes on along the minus strand of NC_142503.1, from coordinate 79,775,076 downwards.
TTAAATAAGCAGTTGGCAAACTACAGCTCATGGGCCAATCTGTCCCATCTCCCATATCTATAAATAAAGTTTTATTAGACCACAGCCATTCCCATTGCTTCTGTATTAATATTTTGGGCTGCTTTCTCACTACAAAGGTAGAGTTGAGTACTTGTCACAGTGACCATGCCAAGTCTAAAATATTTACAAGCTGGCCTTTCTAGAAAAAGTTTGCCATCCCTTATTTTAACTGATATTTATTGAACACCTCTTTTATATTAATCACTATTCTGTGCACTGAAAGTACAACTGTAATAAGAATTCCCCCAAATTCATAATTACATTCTGATGTATTTGATAGCAGGATATATGAATAGGAAGGGTAAGGACGCAAATTAGACGTGTTATTCAGAGAAACAATATAAGATTAGAAGAGGGGATTCTCCATGAATGAAAAAAGATATTGATGGAACCTATTGTGTATTGAGCAGAGAGAAAAGGCGCAAAAACTTTAAGCTACTCTTTAATTCTTATGACCTGAAATTATTGTCTTCAATGACCACATGACTGAAAAAGCTATCCATCGATATTTCACCAGGGGGTCATATTTCAAAGTGATATCTGATAGAGAGAAAAATATTTTTTTTATGTGATTCTCTAAAGATTTTGTTCTACCTGACAATTATTTTATATACTTCTTCTACAGTGGTAAATCAGAATATGCCAATTTTCCTTGCACTGTCAAGGTTAAGCACAGAGGAGAACACAACACTGTCGACATTTATGCACATTTTAATTTTCTTTGGTTTATTTGAAACAATGACACTTAAGGTCTATATGGCTACATCCAGTTAACTCTTTTCTGTGACATCAAGCCCATCATATTGCAACAAGCTTGATCTAATCCCTTTGGTCCTGACCTTGATGTTCACCCATAAAGAAATATAAAAGCACAAAACAAATACAGTTCAATTAAACTATAAATAGTCTATTTTCAGAAATATACATTTTAAGTACACATAAATAGTTTTAATGTGTCTAAGGAGACAACCTGCATTTTAACTATGGTCCTTGTACTTTCTTTCTGACCTCCAATGTATTAGAAAGACAGGCTTGCTTCTGCACCTGGGATCACTGTCTACATTGCATTAAGTGATTTGGGCACTCTTCAACAAGCAGGTGAACTTAACTTTGTTGGCTTAATAAGGTAGAATTTTTTATTTCTTTACTCATGACTCATACATTCAATGAAGATTTTCAGAAAAACCTTGTAAGAAGTCAAGAAGTCTACTATCTAAAGAAGGGTAAGCAATTTGATGCTAATAACAATCAATAACATTTCTATCATAATTTTGTTATACCCTCCCTTCCTAAAACTGCTGTGAAGTGGCATAATAAAAACATAGGTACAAGATGTCTGCAAACTATTAATGGAAGCCTGAAGGCAGGGACCCATAAATAATGTGGAAGAGATGGAGATAGCCAATGACAGCTAATTAAAATTTAGCAAGCAAATTAGCTACACATTGGTGAGTAAGTGCATCAGAGGGAAACCATGGGAATACAATTTCAGATTTCATAAAGAAATGTAGTTTCTATAATGAAAAGGTTATTTTTAACTATTGTGGAATAATATTAAGTTTTTGAGTGAGTTTATAATACAATATCTAGCATACTGTGGGTATTTAAATCTTTGTCGAATGAAAGGTCACATTGGTTTAATGTTAGTTTTGATGAAGTTTATCATACAAGTATATGTAAGTTAAACATAGTTGACTTGTCTGTGAGTGACTAATAAGAACACATTATTGTCAAGGCAATCTTCTATTAATTTTAGCTCATGCAAAATTATATTGTCATTTTCTCATTATTACAGCATTATATTCTTCTTCTATTTTCTCGTTTATCTCATACTGATATTAGATGAAAATATTGAGATTAGCTCAATTATGTTTGGTTAGGTCAACATCAAAGTACTCAAGTTATTGTAACTAAAATAACTAGCTCACTTTCATGGAATCTGTTGAGACTTCTCCAGCCCAATTTTTTTGGTTCCACTCTCTCTTAACATTATTCTAACTTTAAACTAAGAGATATTGCAAGGATGTGAACTCAGTTGGCATTGTAATTCAGCCACCTGCAGCATCAGACTTTGTGTTTAGATTTTTTTGAAATCTCAAAACTATAAGAGGAAAAATACTTCTTTCAGGGAACCCATAGAAGCATCTTCTATAATTTATTATCTAATTTTATCTGGTTTTGCACTTAATGTTAATGGAATTATACAATATGTGTTCTCTTATCACTTGTTTTTCTAGCTCAATATTGTTTTAATATTCATTCTTATTGATGTATGCAGTGATATATATATATATATATATACAATTTTGATTGACTTATGATATTCCACTATGTAGATATCTAGCATTTATTTATATATTTCATTATCGATTGACATTTGGAATTTTTGCATATTTTTGCTTCCTTGATGAATGATAATCTTATTTGTGCATGTTCTTTAGTAAGACGTTTCTCTAGTGCAGTTATTCAAAATGGGATTTGAGAACAATTAATGAAATATGAAATCAATTTAGTAAAACATAACCAAAATCTTATGAAAATATAGAACAGTACTAAAAATATTAGAGCAGTAAACATAAGAGTAATAATTGTTTTCTGACATTTTATCTGTATGCATATCTATATACATGGTCACAACATAAAGCTCTTAAGATCTAAAGAAGCTCTTTTTAGAATATATAGCTAGGGATGTAATTGTAGATGATCAGCTTTTGGAAAATGAATGTATTGATGTATACTTCTAGTAGCAATATATAGTAGTTTCCATTTCTCCACATCTTCAGTAACACTTGTCAGAATTCACATTTTGTTATCAAGATTATACTGGCCTAAAATAAACATGAGGTAGTCCCTCTGTGTATAATTTTGGAAGAATTGTTATAAGATTGAAAAGGCTGTATTTTGAGATTATTAATAATCTGTCTTTACCATCTTTAGATTCGTGGTTTCTGAAATTATGACTGCTTTTATGCCAATAAATGTTAAAATCTGGATGAAATTAATATATTTCTAGGAGAACATAAGTTATTAAAACTGATTCTGAAAGGAATAGAAATTCTACATGTGTTACTTAAGACTTTTCATACAGAAGTTATGTTTCATTCATTGACTATATATACCTATTCGGGTTTATAAAATGGAGAATAGCCATACAGCGCAAAGAACTTAATTCATCTTGAATTAAGATTTGATTTAAGTTGTACTATAACTTCTGTTAATAATAGACTAGGAAATTGGGATGATCTTCCGAAAGACAACTATAAAAGTTAGGCGCAACTAAACAATTTCTTTTAGACTTCAGAAAGCTACAAAGTTTGCAGAGAATCACTGGCCCCAATCTGGAGAAGGATTCCAGCTGAACAAACATGAGCCATGCTTTCAAGGTTACTTTTACCCCTACTTCTGAGACACCGAGAGGCTGGATGTCACGTGTGAGTCACAGCTCTACAGGGCTAAGGAAGGAAGGCATTTGAGTCTAGGGCCTATGAAGGATGAGAGGCTATTGAACCTTCTTCTCTTTAAGTGGGGGACCAAAATACTGTTTCTAAAAGTAAGAATAAACCAGATACAGACAGCTACTTGCAAGCACTGCAACTCAGCTCAAATATTTTTAATTCTTAAACTTTATTTAGGCAATCCCAGAATGTTAGGGTTCCCAGTTAAATGAAAAAAACAAATGATGGTGCAATACCAATATTTTCAGACCAGTATATTCTGAAAGAATTCGAGACTAGAAGTTATTCACATAAGAAAACTTTAGGGAGAGTTTTCAAGTAAAATAAAAATAATCATAGATGTAATGTTGAAGAGGCATGTAGAAATAAATAATGATAAATATGAATTTTGAAATGAGTTATTCCCAAGATATTTGGTAAGTAATAAAATACTACTTTTGGATAAGTAATTATTTCTAGGGTAAGTTTTTAGTTTCATTCTGAATATTGGGGAGGACTTACTGTCCTCCCATTATTGTCCATGTGACTTGATATGGGAACTGTTCAATTTCATGTTGTGGGTGCAAGAACAAAATCTCACATAGTTCAGCACTATGCAACCCATAGGAGGTCTTCACCCACTTAGAATCAGGATTTCCAAATAGCTTATATACCTCATAGGCTAACAACATCTATTAATTACAAACTAAGGGGGTCAGAAACATGAGAATGAAAAGAATTAACACCCATTCCTACTCGGCTGATTCAGAGACTATAAAATGATGACTTCATTTTATTTAAAGGTTGAATTGTAATTTTTTTAAAGTCAAAACCTGTGTTCTCTAGGATTCAGAGCCACCAGCTGATTTTAAAACCTGTTGTGGGGATAAATACCCACATTCTGGGTACAGAATGTGTCAGAAAGCTGTATGTAGTCATATCACACAGGGCAATCAATACTTCCCTGCATTATCAATGATTCGGTTGGCTTAGCTCAGTACCTACAGGACAAGCGATGGAGATGAGCCCTGGCTCCTGAACCCCCTGCAGGTGTGTCATGTCTATATTAAAGATAATAAGGGTTGAGGAAGGGAGTTGTAGAAAGAAGGATACAAGTCACACAGAATAAAAAGAAAGAAACATGTAAAAGTGACCATGATATTTCAGCACAGAGAAACTTGACTTAATTGCATGAATTAGTAAGAAAACCAAGATGATGTAATGAAACATTTAAATTACAAAATGTTTTTAGTGAAATGGCCTTACTTTTCAATAAATATGCAATAAAATAGCTGTCATACAGAGATGTGACAATTTTCTTGAAGAAAATGAATAAATCATTTGTCATTAACATGTCAGGTATAGACAGTCGATTGATCCTGAGTCCTAAAAATATTGTACATTGTGTATTTCCCTGGAACTCTGTTTATACTAGTAAGCTGAATAGCTGTGTTTATGTTTTAAGTAAATTTTTTAATTGGGGCTCATTTCTTCAATAAAAACAACATTTATTATCAGTAAGATACAAATAAATTTAAAATACTATAATTTAAAAATTGCTTTAAATATATCCCTATGTATAATAATTTCTGTGTTTAAGCTACAGATAAATAACTATTATAAAGTTAGTAATCAAAGAACTTATTTGCATACCATTAAAAAGAGAAATACAGCAAAATTCAATAGGGTTCAGATATTCTTGTATAAGATGTCTTACTTTTCATTATTTAAAAAAATCTGTTTTTATCTGGTGGCTTGCTATTTATATCATAGGACAATTCCACCCCTGGAATAATCCATATTAACCAAACAGCTTTGGAAAAAAATGCTTTTTAATCCTGTCCAGCTTCTCCCTATAGCCGTGCTCACAGCTAACATTCATAAAGGAGAAACATTGCCAAATATCTCAAACTTCAGAGGACATCTGAAACTTATTGTTCAGTGCTTTCTTGGAACACCTTTATGAATACTTGATTACATTGTAAGACACTCTGCTTGGAGTGTCTAAATTTGAAGCAAAGAATGATTGCCCACTACCCAATCTTGAAAAAGATTTTTCGCCCCATTTACTCTGCAAAATTGTCATGGAAGTTCTTAGAAAGGAATCTGGGAGTAGTTTTTGCATAAGACCCAGCCAACATCAAAATATTCCTCATTTATTATCCTCCCAAAATTATTGTCATAATGCAATTATGTAAATGAGGACTTGCAATCACACTGAGTATTTGTTCCAGATTTGAGGCCAATACTTATTAGATCAGAGTACTTTAAAGAAAACAAGAACTCACCACCAACAGAATTCAGGGAACGTGAAAGAGCATGAGAAATTCCCATTGGAACTGTTCCCAATGTGTTGCATAAATAAAGGTAGGGTTGTTGAAGCGTCCCTCCCACCCTCTTCGTTTTCTGACAAAGAAGCATGCTTAGTTTAAGGAATGAAGCATGGCTCAGGCAGTCATCCCCACCTCTTCTATCTTGAGCTCTGGGGGGGGGGGGGGGGGGGTAAGGGTGTGTGTGTGTGTGTGTGTGTGTGTGTGTGTGTGTGTGTGTGTGTGTGTGTTTCCTTTTTATATCCACCAGCTTTCTATAGCTTTATCCTGCTCCTCATATCCTTCCACAAAGGATTTCCAGCAGAGAGCAGCTGGTAACCCATATTGGCTGCTTTCCCCAGACTCAGGGAGCTTTCGCAGGAAATCAATGGATGCTTATTTTCCCCTGTACTGAGGTTTTATGTGTGGACTGACATGGCCTCAGCCACACTGATCCATTCTGCAGAGCTATTTCCATTCAGATGTGCCTCTTTACAAACAGCGGAAATTAGTGGAGGGCCACTGTCAAACTGCTTGTCACATCTTGTTTTCAATCTGTTGAAATCAGGTTTATAGTGTCCTATTCAGAAACCTAGGCTCCTTTGGAGTGGAACAATGCATTTCAGGAGTTCCATCAGGCGATAAATGCAGAACTTCACATTGCTATTAAAAAATAATCAAAATGATTAGGCTTTTGAATTTTTTGAAGGAACTTATTTGCATGGAATTTGTTGTTTTAATTGCACGATGTCATTTATTCCTGGGTATTCATCTCTCTAGTGTGAAAAAGTATTCCTAGTTCATTTGTCAGTATTGGAGCTGCATAGTATGGGTACATTCTGGTGATTTAGTTGCAATGAATGAATGACTCCCCAAGTACTGCGAGCATGAATACAGACAGTCAATACCATGCCGTACCACGCCATAATGCCCCAAGTCTTCAAACAAATAATAAGAAACACTTATTGAATGCATACCATGCATCAAGACCATGAGTAAATACTTAACAACTCATTTAATTCTCACAAGAACCTTTGAGGTAGCAACTGTTATGATCCCCATTCTATAAATAAGGCGATTGAGGTTTAAAGTGATTAAGTAACTTGCTCAAAGTGTCACAGCTTGTTAGAGGTTAAGCCAAACCATCTAACTCAGAGCCTACAAAGTAATATCTATGCAATACTGATTTCTTGTAAAATACTGTTTAGTTTCAGGGTCACTTTTTTGGTTTAGTATGTTTTTTAAAATTTTTATTAAATTTATTGGGGTGACATTAGTTAGTAAAATTACATAGGTTTCCAGTATATATCATCTATATAGAACATTGTGTGTTCACCACTCAAAGTCAATTCTCCTTCCATCACCATATATTTAATCCCCCTTACCCTCTTCTACCAACCTCCTCCCCCTTACCCTCTTGTAACCAGTAAACTTATATCTATGTCTATGAGTTTTTGTTTGTCTTATTTGTTTGTTGCTTTCAGTTTTATATCCCACATTTGAGTGATAGCATATGGTTCTTGACTTTTTCTGTCTGACTTATTTAGCCTAGCATGATAATCTGAAGATCCATCCATGTTGCAAATGACAGTATCTCATCTCTTTCTATGGTCAAGTAATATCCCATTTATATATGTACCGCATTCTTTTTTATTCAATTATCTATCGGAGGACACCAGTTGTTTCCATGTCTTGGTCATCATGAATAATGCTGCAATGTACATAGGGGTACATACATCTTTACAGATAAATGTTTTCAAGTATTTTGGGTAGATACCCAGAAGAGGGATTGCTGGGTCATATGGTAATTCTGTTCTTAGATTTTTGAGGAAACTTCATACTGTTTTCCAGAATGCTTGTACCAATTTCCATTTCCAGCAGCAGTGTATGAGGGCTCCTTTTTCTCCACAACCTCTCCAACATTTGTTATTACTTGTCTTATTGATAATAGCCATTCTAACAGGTATGAGGTGGTATCTCATTGTGATTTTGATTTGCATTCCCCTAATAGCTAGTGAAGTTGAGAATTTTTCCTATATCTGTTGACCATTTGTGTGTCTTCTTGAGAAATTTCTGTCCAGGTTCTCTGCCCATTTTTTAATTAAATTGCTTTTTGCTGTTGAGTTGTATGAGTTCCTTATATATTTTGGATATTAGCCCCTTATAGGAGGGATTGTTTGCAAAAATCTCCCATTTTCTTGGTTTCCTTCTTGTTTTGTTGACAGTTTCTTTTGCTGTGCAGAAGCTTTTAAATTTGATATAGTCCCATTCATTTATTTTTGCTTTTACTTCCCTTGCCTTTGAGGTCAAACCCATAAAATCCTCTCTAAACCCAAGGTCCATAAGTTTAGTACTAATCTTCAGGGTCACTTTTAATGTTTAGTGGGCAAATGTCCCCAGAAAGATAAACAATGCCTAGATTCGAGCCTGGTATTAGAATTGACCATAGTCTATCGATAGAAAAGTAAAGTAAAACTTGACACGTTTGATTAGCCCCATAGATACTGCAGCTCAGGGTCTGCCAAGAGAAAGTGCAGGTTTCAATATGGCGCTAAATTGTGATGGAGGAGAAGGGTAAGTGAGGTTTAAAATAAGAAGATAAAGAGATCAAAAGACATATTCTCTACAACAGGGCAGAGAAAAGGTACACTTAGGAACAACCCACATATGGTTAAAGGTGCAGATTTACAAATATGCCTTCTTTGTGTAATGTTTCTAATAGAACAATTGCCAGGTAGTACTACTTGATGCTGCCAGACGGACTATTATCCAACGGGACACAGAAATTGCTAGATTAGAGAGGGCTGACTATTCTGTAATCTGAGTCTTCTCCTATCCAATGCAGAACAATTTTATTTTGTAAAATTAAAAATATTTAAGGAATCCCCCCAAATAAAGTACTATTAAGACAAAACACTAATTATTTCAAGGGGCTTTCTGAGGGAGGGTTGAAAGACAAAATATTATAAACAAATCTTAAATCTTCTGTGATCTATTTTTTTGTCAGAGATAACCATCGTTATAAATAAGTAACTAGTACATGTTTTTATACTTCAACTACCTGGATATGTATCCAGAAACATTATACCAACTTATTTCATGTATTTTGTAAATTTTACAAATTATATCATACTATACATAAAATGTACCTTACTTATTTCATTCTAGTTTACATTTTTGAAATCTAGGTTGAATATTATATATCTATTCTAGAATATTTATTTTAGCTGTTGTACATAGGATTCCACTTAATGAATATACCATCATTTATTATTTTCTTTGCTGATGAATATTTGTGTTTTTTCCAAGTTTTCTCTATTACAAATAATACTACAATGTAGCACTCTACAAATGTCTCCTTATACAAATGATGGAAGTTTCTTTGAAGAACATCCTTACAAATGTCAATGCTAAGTCAAGAGGTGTGTACATTTTCAATTTTAGTTATTTTGCCATATTTTTTCCTTAATTAGCTGTACAATTTATACAACTTTTAATGGTATTAAGAGTTCTTGTTTCCCAATGGCCTCTTCAACATGTTGTACTGTTTTTTGTTTTTGTTTGTGTGTGTGTGTGTGTGTGTGTGTGTTTGCCAATATAACATACAAAAAAATGATATAGTTTTCATTTTAACTTCCAGAATTACTAGTGAAGTTAAAAATATTTTACCATGATGATTGCTATTCAGGTTTAAATATTTTGCCCATTTTTCTAAATTAGGTGATAATGTTTTTGTTTTACATATTTATAGAAATTCTTGATACTAATTTATATCCATAAATACATATAACATATATATATGTATTGATACTTATAGAAAGCATATTCTCTGAATCACTTGACTTTTTTACTTTAAATGTTACCTCAATTATACAATGATTTCAAATTAAAATGGAATCTATTTTATAAGTTGTTTCCTTTTTGATACATGTTTTTTATATGTTTTATTTTTAAGAAATTCTTTCTAAGATGAACATGATGAATGTCTCTTCCTGTATATTGAGTGGCTTTGTGGCCATTGTGCATTATTATGACATTTATACTTTAATATAGTGATTGGTAAGAGGAACATAATTCTGAAAATTTCATATTGGAAAAATTTTTTTTCAAGCCATCCCAATAAAAGCCTCTAAGTCAATCTAGGCAAAAGGCTCACAGGTGAGGTACACTTTGTTCTAGCACCAGAATTCATAAAAGTAAGTGGGTTATGATAGGACCTGTATATTCTTGCACAAATCCTCTGCTTTTCATTAAGCTTGCAATGACTATAGAATTCAATGTCATCATTCCCTTAGTCTGCTGTCACGTCGCAAAGCTGAGCACTAAATTGTCATATTATTATTTCATGTGAATGTGAATTCATTAGTTTTCTCTCTCTCTCTCTCTCTCTCTCTCTCTCTCTCTCTCTCTCTCTCTCTACTGAGGTGGGGTTTGAATAAGAACAACAACAATGATAATAAAACAGTAAATTGTGAGCAAATGATATGGGTTTTAGCAATAGAGTTACTACTGACAAGCTATTTACCTTGGATAAGTCAATTAACCTCTTTTAAAAGTCCTGCTTGTATGTTGCCCTAGCTAACAAAGCTTCCTCTGGGAACAAAATAAATGTCTTGGAAAATCTGGGCCAAAACTAAGGTACTAACATAGTTTATTTCATTAATCAGTACCTTCTATTACACATTTCTATACCATGGTAGATCATAAGTTATAACTGCCACATATATATTTGTACATATATAAAATTTGCAGGGTTTCTCAGTTTTCTCAATCTCTGTGTATAATGATAAGAGAACAGGTAATAGTCTACTTATCATTCTAACCATTAACATTTATTTCTACATAGTCTGTTTTGGCTTCCTGACTTTCTACTTCATTTTTTTTTTTTTTTTCACTGAATGTCATCAATATCTCTTCCATTCTTTTCCCTTCAGTAGCGCACACACACCAGCCAAAAATGAATCTATTTGACTTTATTTAAATTACACCCACAAACAAACTATAAAATACTCATTTTCTTTGGCCAACTGTGAATTTCTCAATGCATATAACTGGGAAAATTCCATTTGCCTAGATTTTTATGATTCATTCCTTTACATAAAAAGTTAACATATATACAAGAAGAATGGTCAGGCTAGAATAAATAACCTATCAAAAGAAACCATTTGGTTTCTTTCATTTAGAATCCTTATGTATATCCAAAAAGACAGCTCTTAAAATGCCATGGGATAGTCTTGATGTAAATGACAGAATAAGCCAGATGAATTTCTTATGTAATAAATCTCAAAAATCTGATTACCATGATGTGTTCATTGTTAAAATCCATTCCCAGAATGTTCATTTATCAACGCCCACCTTTCCCTAAATAAAGGAAAGCTTTCATTGTAGGGAATTTTGGGAGGAAGTATTCCCTTTCCTCTTGCAGAAGCAAAAATATTTTATGTACCATATATTTTCATGGAATTCTGTGTGCAGAGACAAAGGAAATACATAACAAAGAACAAAGATATCAAATCACTTCTAAGGAGTCAATTGAGTTTCTTACTGAGTTAAGTAATTGACATATCCAAGATTGCTTTCAGGACCCATTACTTACTTAACAAGATAATTTACCAACAGGACATGAAAAGAACTTTATCTCTTTGGTCTGTCCTTATCACATCAACAACTATGCTAATTGACAAATGATAGGGTTTACCAAATGAGAGGGTATTGAAGGTTGAACATCACCTGAGTTGTAGGAAAAGAGATGCATGGGGGTTCTAGAATTGGAGGGTCAGGCATAAGTAATATTGGATACTGAAAGAGAAAAAAAACCCTAAATATTAAGTTCTGATAAACATAATTAGATATAGAATTCTCTTTCATTCGAATATTTAATCAAGTATGAGGAGAAAAAATAATTAGACATACAAGAACTCAGAAAACTTACCACACAAACACCCCTTCTGAAAGAATTTCATGAGAATATTTTGGAGCAAAATGAAAAAATAATCCAAAGTAGAGGAAGACATGTAATGGATTTAAAAAGTAAAATAGACACCTCAGGAATCAAAAGGAATCCAAGAATGTGAGCTATACACCACACAAGTAAATAATATCTCAATTTAGAATAGAAAGACATAGATTGTCTAGAATAATACACATTATGATTAAGAAGTCGGATTCTTTTGTAAATTTACAAGCATAGTGTCCGTTAATAAGAACAAGTCATGACAAAGGAATATGTATTTCATTCACACTACTTTATATCATTCACACTACTTGATGTATAATTAATAAAATTTACATAATCATAATTTTATAAATATTAATTTTGGGCTCCAATTTTAGACTCAAACTATAAACCAAGTTTGGAAATCTAAATTGTGTGTTATAAATGTTGATTATCTAATTTAATAATATGGAATGTCAAGATTACAAGATATTGAACGGAAGAAAAGTGGAAGAAAATGGATGGGGGTATACATTTTTCCATCATAAACCATAGTAGTAGGTAAAGTGATTAATTTTGAGGAATCAAAATTATTCATACATTATACTATTATGTGATGTTCATAATGATAACCATAATGTTCTTATTGTGTATGATCATTGTAACAATCAGTAGAAGTAAATATTTTAAAATGGATCTGACAGAAGTAATTTGGGAGGGGTGTTAAGAGTGAATAAAATGCATCATATTATATGTTGGAGAGCCTATAACTACTATTTGTAGTTGACAAATCAATAAATATATGTACAAGTAGATTATATAGAACTGTGAAGGTAGGCAGCCCCACCAGATGTATTGTACACAAATGGTGATGGAAGAGATTTGGCGGAAGAAGCAAGAGGATTTGCTTTCTATTTTGCCAGTTAGCACTGTTTCCGTTTTCATCATCTCATATACTATTACTTTCATAATTAAAAATATAGACAGAGAAAGAAAGGATACATGTGGGTTTCTTTGTTTGTTTTTTTGTTTGTTTTTATGTTTGAAGAAATTCTAGCCTATACAAAAGTGTTGGTCTTCAGTGTTGTCCAATATGATTTCTTAAGCATAGTATGACTGTGCTGTCCAATACCATCACCACTAGCCAGGTGTGTCTACGGAGCACTTGAAATGTGGCTACTGTGACTGAGGAACTGAATTTTTAATTCATTAACTTTAGTTAAGTAAGTAGCTACATGTGTCTTTTGGCTACCATGTAGGTCAGTGCACTTCAAGGTAAACTGTTCCTAATCTCTTACCATCAAACAACTTTTATTATTTTCTTCCAGAGTCCTCTATGCTTTAAAGGATTTTGCCAACCACATTTCAGCAATAACTTATTGGTTTACTGCTCTTAATCAATCAAACTCATACCACTACTACTTAGAACTTTGATGAGCCCAAAGCTCTGTCACCTACCAAGACTAACCAAAACCAAAGCACCTTCATGCTTTGGAGGGGAGGAGTTTATTCCTAATCTGGATGTAATTTTTATTAGTATTTTTAACATTGTAAAATGGTTGACAAACCCTCTGATATTGTTATGAGAATCCCAATGGGTCTGGCAATTTCTGTTGGATCTTAATGTCTTAAAATTCTGTCAATCTGTTCCCTTTCAGATATCTGATAGAATTAGGAAGGATGTTTAAAAATAGCCTTTCACACCCTATTTCCAGCTATAAAATCCCGAGTTTCTCCCTGGAGAGCTCAATTGTTCTTTGACTGGTTTCCCAGAAGTCAATGATGTCCACTAAAACACTGGGACTTGATCCTACTTCAAGCACGCTGGTCGTTAACAGGTCCTAGAAGCTGTGAACAGCACCAGTAAAGAAGCTGGAGGAGGGGTAGTCACCTCTTGCTTCAACCCCAGACTCGTCCCTAAAAACCAATCCTTATGTTCATTTCCATTATGAAGGAAAAATTGCTATACTTTCTCCTCTTGTACCTGCCATTTAGGGGAAAAAGCATTCCTCAGAGACAAGTTCTTGTACTGTTCCATTTTCATTCCATTCCACCCAGGCACCAAGAGGTCACTCAATAAAACTAATAACCAGAATGCAGAGCAAATAAAAAACAACAACAACAACAACACAGTCACACAGCTTTTCAGTCACCTGGGTAGCTGGCTTCAGCAGGCCGAGAATTCGAAGGACAGATTTTGTCAAGCTGGCACCATCAATATTAACTATCACTGTATAATGCAAAAGTGAAGGGCATTATCTACTGTCTAGGTGTTTGTTCCCTGATGAAGTCAGGAGTTGCACAACTGCTCCTATTTTAGGTAAGGTCTATGGGGTGAGCACCTTTGAAAAGCCGGTTTACATGAGAGGAAGATGGGACACTTGACAATTGTTGAAACCTAGCTAATGGTGGTGAGAGCTTGTGGTTCTGAAAAGAGTATATACGTACTCATCTACAAAGGAATTACGTATAATAATTGATTTTTACTTGAAAAATATAGTCATCTGCTGTGACTTGGAATTTTAAACAATGTTTTTGTTGTCAAGTCAGAGAAGGAGAAAAAAATAAGCATGAGTCTGAACACTGATAAATGACATACCTCATCCTTGCCTGTCACTACTTGGGATAGTTGAGATCTTATCAGGCCATTCTTGGGGCCAGATATAACAAAGTCCTCATTCATTGCTCTAAAGGGATAAAATAGCAAACAATAACTTACACTTATACCTTTATTTAGCAGCTAAATGCTGACCATATGAGAAGTGGAAGAAAATGGCACTCTCATTTCTCTATCACGACATTTGTGATATTTTATTATAACTTTAGAATAATTACCTCCTTATCTCCTTGTCACTCTATTAGACTAGGAGATGTTTAGAAATAGAAATTGTGCCTTCTAATGTTTCCTGTTACTAACACCTAGTTCAGTGTGTGGCATCGAGTGAATTCTTACAAATTTGTTTGAATATTTGTTGAAAGAACAAATGAATTAATACCATGGCCTTTGTTCTCAAGAAGCTTAAAGACAAGCTGGAGATATAATTTTATATTGACCTCTTTCATTCCCTACTAATCTTAATATTCTACCTTCTCGTTTATCACTGATTTCTCTATTGTCTGCCCCAATCCAGCCCCCACATCCTACAGATTCTATTCCTGAAATAGCATTTTCAACTCTCATTTCTATTCTCATTGCCACTAATTCCATGCAGGTTCATCCCATCTCATGCAGATTACTTTAAGAATTTCTAATTGGTTTCTCTCACCAAAATGTCCTCTGTTTTCCAACCCTACTGGTCAGATTATTGTCTCTGGTCACTAATCAAGAGAGAGCACACAATGAATTTTAGTAATGAAAATGATAATGAAGTTCATTCCTAGAGCAAAATGAGAGAACTCTGTCATCATTTTAACAGTCTCAATTATTTTAAATATTAAGTATAAAAAAGAGAACGATAGTCAACTCATTAAATATGAAAATATATTATTATGAGAACATAAGAAGTTTTTGGAATAATGATATGATAACATTTCTGAGGTAAGCTGTTTATATAATCATTTGAAATAGTTGATTTTTGTGACACTAAATTCATTGTGCAGTTCTTGAAAGCAAGGATCATATCTTGTGCTTGCTTGTTTCATTTATTGTGCCTGGGCCATATCAGATGTTCACTCTATATGAGAATTTTTTTATTATTTTATACAAAAGAATGGCAATCCAACAGATAAAGATTGCAGGTAAATACTTTACTGTGGCTACTGTTTAATTTGAAACACTAGCGGTTTTATAGCCCTGATATTAATGAAGTCATTCTTCTCCCAAATTAAGTACTATGTACGATATTGAAAAAGCATCTGTCGGTAGTTGCAGAGCTAACTTTGTTTTATGATAGCTACACCTAATCCATTCTGCTATTGTTAACATGGCTAGAACCATATCAACAATGAATATTTGTCAGAAATGTTGAGGGAGTCTGCAAAAGTCAGAAGGGAACTGATTCTTTAGTATTTCCTCACAGAACATAAATAACGCCCATTGACTTCCAAAACCTTGAGATTTAACTAAAAAAAAAAAAAAGAAGAAGCACCGCATTTGAGGGGAATGGGGTAATTGCAGAATATTGAGCCGAGTTTCCTGCTTGCTAAATAGCTGCTAAAATAGATGGTATTTCCAGAGAACTGTAATCATAAATAAATCTGCATATGAACCATCATCCAGATCCATCTTTAAAACACTGAGCACCAAATCAAGTTTCAATTTCTGTCTGATGAATATGCTTTGTTAGTATTTTTAAATTCAATGTTGTTTTTATTATTTTGTTTTTATATTATTCAAATATCAAATTACAAAAAGGTGCACAATAAAAATGTCTGATTCTCACCTCTGCAACCATATTCCCACTACCCATCTCCATCACATGTAATCTCTGTCCTTAAATTCTTAATAATTCTTCCATGGTTTTGTATTCACATACATAAAAATAAGAAAACATATTTTTATTTGTCCCCTTTCTTACAAAAAAGAAGCATAGAGTATACATCATTCTTCCTCTTTTCTTTTTTGTATTTATCAATTTTTTTAAATTAAAGTTTATTGGGGTGACAGTTGTTAGTGAAGTTACATAGATTTCAGGTGTACAATTCTGTATTACATCATTTATATATCCCATTGTGTGTTCACCACCCAGAGTCAGTTCTTCTTCCATCACCATATATTTGATCCACTTTACCATCATCTACCACCCCCCTCCCCCCTCACCCTCTGGTAACCACTAAACTATTGTCTGTGTCTATGAGTTTCTGTTTCTCATTTGTTTGTCTTGTTCTTTTGTTGTTTTTGGTTTATATACCACATATCAGTGAAATCAAATGGTTCTCTGCTTTTTCTGTCTGACTTATTTCACTCAGCATTACACTCTCAAGATCCATCCATGTTGTCACAAATGTTCCTATATCATCTTTTCTTACCGCTGAATAGTATTCCATTGTGTATATATACCACAACTTCTTTATCCATCTATCGAAGGATATTTTGGTTGTTTCCATGTCTTGGCCACCATAAACAAAGCCGCAATGAACATTGGAACACACTTGTCTTTATGGATAAATGTTTTCAGATTTTTTTGGTAGATACCCAGGAGAGGGATTGCTGGGTCATATGGCAATTCTATTTGTAATTTTTTGAGGAATCTCCACACTGCCTTTCATAGCGGCTTCACCAGTCTGCATTCCCACCAACAGTGTATGAGGGTTCCTTTTTCTCCACAGCCTCTACAAAACTTGTTACTATTTGTCTTGTTGATGATAGCCATTCTGACTGGGGTGAGGTGATATCTCATTGTGGTTTTTATTTGCATTTCTCTGATGCTTAGTGATATTGAGCATTTTTTCATATTTCTATTTGTCATTTGTATGTCCTCTTTGGAGAAATGTCTCTTCAGGTCCTCTGCCCATTTTTCAATTGGGTTGTTTGTTTTTTCGTTGTTGAGTTGCATGATTTCCTTGTATATTTTAGATATTAGCCCCTTATCAGAGGCACTGTTTGCAAATATCTTCTCCCATTCAGTTGGTTGCCTCTTTATTTTGTCGATGGTTTCTTTTGTTGTGCAGAAGATTTAAGTTTGATATTGTCCCATTCATTTATTTTAGCTTTTACTTCCCTTGCCTTTGGAGTCAAATTCATGAAATGCTTTTTGAACCCAAAGTCCGTATGTTTAGTACCTACGCCTGTGTGGCTCCGTCTCCGCACTTCTCCCTTCCCTCCTCCCCTGGTCGCGAGATTTGCCCACCCTTTAGGTGAATTCAGTAGTGAGCCTCGTCGTCTTGCCTGTCTGCTGTGCAGGGAGTCCTTTGTGGCGTTATAGCTGTTTAATTTGTTGTAAATTCCAGGGGAGATTCCCAGAGGCTCACCTCATGCTGCCATTTTGATGAGCTTTTTTTTTTTTCTTTCAGAAATTTCTTCACATCAATACATAAACAGCTTCTTCAAACTTTTATCTGGCCACATAGTATTCTATTGCATACACATGTATATAAATTATTTAACCAACCATTACCAATGAACATTTGGGACATTTTCAACATTTTCCTATCACAAACAAGATAATTATTAATCTGGATGGTATCTCATTTTGTACCTATGCAGGTATAAATGTGGGTTAAATTTTTAGGCATCTAAATCAGAAACATAAAGCACTAAAAAAAAAGGGTAAACACTGCGACAACCTCAAGTTTCTGCACAGCAACCATCAGTGACAGAATGCAACAGGATCTGTTTGTCACCCAAAATAATGAAGCCCAGCCAATATGTTGTTCAAGCATAGCAGCAACGTGTGGAAAACCACAAATATATATACCCTTGAATCTTTCCTGAAATGACAATTGGAAAACTAAATCCAATTAATGACTTAGGAAAACAAAATATTACAAGTTTTAGTGGTAGAATTTGAATATTTTAAACATTTAAATAATAGAAATGCTAAGAATTATATGAATTATGGTTAACACAGCAAAATATAAATACTATGTAAAAAGAATAACGAAACTAACAAAATCAGAAGACGAAAGAAGGAAATAGGGAGGTAGTTTTAGGTTCTATATTTACATTTGCATAACTAGAAATCAATTAATTGTCTAAAGTTAAAATGTAGAATTAAAAAAAGTGAGGATTCTAATTTCAATGTTGCTTACTGGTCTCTTTTAGTTAGAATGATCTTAGAAAAGAAAATCTTATGGTAATACTTATTTGAAATACAGTAGTTTCTTGAGATTCCTTTCTGTTTTTTCTTTTCAATATTTAAGAAAAGTAAACATTATTTTATTATCAACTAGATGTAATATTAGATTATAGTAATCAAGTTACAGTCCAGTATTGCAAAAATTAAAAAATACCTGTATATCCCTATCTTGTATTTATATTATGCACGTATACAAAAATGATGCCTGGCATCAAGGTCTCACAATATATACAGTGATTAGCTATAAGTGGTGGGAAGCAGTTGTTTTATTTTTTATGCTTTGCTGCTCATTTCCTTTAATTTCTGTATACTTTCTTGAGCTGTTTGAATTCTTTGTAAAAGGCAAGTATTTTTTCATGCGTGATTTTTAAATAAAATGTATTAAATGTATATTTTAAATAACATAAGGGGAATATATTCACTGTGGCTTTTTCAACAGTTATATTAGAAACTAATGATTAGCCAAATGATTAGGAAATTATTAAGTAAATAAAGCATTATCAAGCAAATTGATTGCTATGCAAAACTTACATGGTAATTTTGAGGCCCATGGGCCATCAAGGAAAACTGTCCATTATATGATGTTAAATGAAAAACATGTCCAAAAAAATATAGGTGCATTATGAATGCAGCTATTTAAAATATATCAATAGATAGATAATACAAATGTAAAATTGTTTTGAACTAAGGTAGTGGTGATGTAGGTGTTTTCTTCTTCCTGACATTTTTGCAATTTTGCTGAAAGATTTTTGTTTGTTTTGTTTTTATTTATTTGTTTTTTTACATTAGTATGCAAAAGCTTGAACTCACCCCCAATCATGTATGGCTTTTACAGAATTAATGGTATGGATTAATGTAGCTACTTCTAGTACCATAGTTTTGATAGAAAAGAATCCAAAAGCTCCTATGAAATAATTTAGGTCAAGTGTTGGCTCAAACAAATCCACTAAGTCAATTCTTGATTTTTTAATTTATGAACATATCATTCTAGAGAGTGATAAGGACACATTAAAAATCTTTACATATATTTCTCTCAAAACTTAAGATAATGTGAACAACATTAGAAATGTGAAACGTATGCTTTTGATTTGAAATAGTTTCTAATTTTGGACTTTTTATTTGGAATACCCTGAAATTTGGTCATGTATTAAATTCAAATAGATCCTTCATTGAAGATATTGAAAGAGCTTAGCTAATTTTAAATGACCTTTTTTTTTTTTTTTTCCAGATTATAATCAGTAGGAAGGAGAGGTAGAAATTCAAGAATTTCTATCACCTGCACAATGCTTATACAATGCACGGTCTGCAAAGCAGATCAGGTCATTATCTACTTAGCTTTGAATCTTTAATTCTGTTTTGTGACAGTTGAATACAACCTATTACTTTCCATAAAACAGTGATGCTATTAGCTACGTGCTATGCTGATTTTGTTTTTGTTTCTTTATGGATTTTGTGTGTGTGTGTATGTGTGTGTGTGTGTATGTGTGTGTGGTTTAATCTCTTGTGTATGGGTTCTCTTTCACACACAAAACAATTCTTCCAATGGTGCCATATGAACAATGGAAGTTATTGATTTTGTTCTTCCACTGTTGGTTGCTATACCATATAAAAGGTTGCTGAGACATTTACTCTGTCCTCTGTGGACCTCACAAGGAAATACGTCAATATCTGTCAATTTTTCAGAACTTCTGGTGAGCAGATCGATACTCATAAGGATTATAAACGTACAACTTGTAAGGTATGAGAATAAAAAATGGGACTGAAAGTGACAGCTATGCACCCATTATATTTACCTTTAGAGTGACACAAAGGAGGAAACTAAGACACTGGCTAAAAGTGGCATCAACAATAATCCTTCCATGTTGATGTCCCTAGTGAGTCCAAAATCCTGGCAGAAGTGAGAAATGGAAGAGCAATATTCCCAGGTAACTCTGTGCCCATTACAATTTGAAAAGTAATGATCGAGTTGACCGGAGGGTCTGTTACTTTGCATAGCCTCAGTGAGCTTTGTATTCCTATCTAGAAAATGGGGATAATAAAAATCACCTTGTATGGCTAATGTGAGGATGAAATAAAATCATTCTTAAGAGAACTAAACATAGAATATGGCACATAGAACATAGAAGGTGTTCAGTACGTGACAGATGACCATCATCGCCATCATCATTATCACCACGATCGCCCTACATCACGAAATAGGTAACGGGTTCCTCATCATCAAATAAATTATCCTCATTATGTTCATCCAGAATATTCCTGTCACAGTCTGGAGAACCAAGTTGTAATGTCATTTGGATTGGCACTGAGAAATTATTTAACTAATATAAGCTTTCTCTTGTCTTCAGGGACACGACAGAGTTTGGTAAGTGAGGTGGAAATGTGACAGCATCTTCTAAGAGAACCCAATAGTTGGAGGATATATGTAGGAACTGCACAAGTGGCTCTTTGTCAAGAACAGGGCAGCAAGTTTGGAAAAAGTGATATCTCAAGAAGATTCATATGGAAAATAGCTTTTGGTCATAAAGACAAAATTCCAAATTGAGAGAAACCCCAGAGAATTAGTCACTAAGGAAAAATTTCTCTATGAGGAATGATTTCAGCCAGTAAATTCTGGAAAAGAAAATGACAATAAGGTTCTTGATATACAATGTGATATCATAAGCTACAGTTAGCTCACATACTGTTGATTACTTCACTGAAATCATATGCAATAACTTTGCCTGCTAAAGAATATAAATGAAAAACAGATACACATGTTCAAATAATTGCTTCAACTCTATGTATAGAAGCTGCTTCATAGAAATTAGGCTGCTCATGAGAATTCAAAGGTAAATGATCTATAAAAAGCAGGTATCTTTGTCTCAGGTTTCAGAGTGATGGAGATCACAATATTCAGGTCCAGACACTAATGTCCATGAATGTCCTTATTAATTGAATGTCATTTTAAAGTCAATCATGATCAATGCCCTAACCCATTCTTCTCATGGGACACATCGCTGGCTTGTTTAGCAGAAGACCTGTATTACATCTGCTATTGTCATTTGCAATCCCAACCCAATTGTGAACTAGCTCTGAGAAGCTCATAAATCCTTCACAATACTGACAAACACAGGAGGCTCAGGGCTGGGTGGGAGTAGTCTTAAAGATCAACTAATCAATCATTTGAAGACCCTGAACTTGAGTAAACCATTTCAAGTCTCAGACATACTGCAGGTCAGGAAAGAAAGCAAACTAAGGGGAACAACCCGGAGTGAAAGGTTAGAGCAGCTATGATGCTTGCCATCTGACACAGACACACCAGGTCTGAAACCTCTGTGTTCTCTTTGATGTCGGGTATTTCTAGTTCTTACTATGCTCTGTACCTTCTAAATGCATGCTGTTACAGACTACAGGAAACTTAATTAATCCAAAATGTGTAATGGGACAAAACTGAGAAGAGTTCCTTTGTCCTTTTGCTACCTTCTCTTGAGTGTAAATACCTAGGGTCTCCCCCCTACACACATACACACCAAATTCTTCATATTATATTAGAATCCAAGTCCATTGAACATAAAATAATGTTTTCCACATCCATTCAACCATATGAAAACTAATTATTAGTGAAGAAGTTATTATGCCAATCCCTCTTTCTTTAAGTAAGAGCCTCACACACCTGAGCAATTATAATGGCCCTTTATTTTGGATGGTGCAGACATCACAGATATAATTCAATAGAAACCATTTCAGTTCAAAGGTACATTACTGCAGTTACAAAAGGAGACCACCCTTAAAGAGGCTCCTTTTATATTCCAACAGCTTCATTATCAAAACTGTATAATAGAGTAAAAGTTTGACTGAAAGGAAGATTCAGTGGGGGAGAAGTGGGAGGGAATAAGGCAAGTGGCTATACCCAGGACTTTTCTGTTCATAACAATCAAAATACTACCAAGCAAAAATTTTCTTAGCTTCCTCCAAATTCTATAATTAGCTTTTCTAAAGAAAACTCTCGATGGTCTACAGATTCTCATCCCATGTAGGTGGTGAGGTTTAGAAAAGAACGGAATTCACGTGCTGAGAAGCTGTTGTCATAGCCGTTTCACAAACTGCTCACTCCCTTCCTTATTCTTTCCCGTGTGCCTTCTCAGTCCCTACTGGTAGTGCTTTGTTTCTCTCCCTACAAAGTGCAGACAGCACAGCAACCTGTACAACCACATCAAGTTCCCTTTCCTCCTGCCTCTAGTTTTCATCTCGCAAGCCAATTGTTGGGAGGGTCAGCTTGTGTTACAGACCAGAACAGAAAGTTGGAATGGTAACTTGAAAAACATTTCTTAAGACAGTTTCCTCTCCCGAAATGCAGTTGTGGTAATTATATACTGTTTTCCATATCTTTCGTTGCTCTAAAATCACATGAAACACAGCTTTAAACAGCACAGTCATTACAAGCCCCTTTGCCTGTTGAACTACAGTCTTCATTTTCATCAGCTTAACAATCTTTCGATTTTCCCATTTATTTACTGG
The DNA here is from genome assembly GCF_057876585.1 of Rhinolophus sinicus. Classification (NCBI taxonomy): domain Eukaryota; kingdom Metazoa; phylum Chordata; class Mammalia; order Chiroptera; family Rhinolophidae; genus Rhinolophus; species Rhinolophus sinicus. The sequence continues at coordinate 79,752,104 of NC_142503.1, read as the reverse complement.
ACTCACCATTTTCTTAATTGTATTTTCCTCCCTTCTCCTCATCCTCCGCTACCTCCTTCTCTTACTTTTTCTTTTTGCTAATTTCAAAATAGGTTTTCATCTTTGGTTGCACATAGCTTGGTGCACCACTTGTTTTTTGAATTATGTCTTGACTATATTTGGCTGGCATAAAAGGCGTGTCTTCTACTTCCTTGCTCTAAATGACATTTTTTTATTAATTAGAGAATACTAATTACGTCTTTCCATGTTTATGATGTGCTTTACGCATGCACTAGTTAGTAACAGTAAACAATCAATTCTTCCTATTTGTAGTAGCTACGCACTAATGAAGTCACTGTGAATAACACATCAGTGAAAACTGAAACATTGCTCCTGAGAAAAATATAGAGCTGGGTTCCTGTAAGACTCTGGTTGCAATATCTTCATCAACTGATCACCTTGTTTTATGTGTGGTTAGTTTAAAGACATTTTATTTATTTATATATATATATGTACGTGTGTGTGTGTATGTGTGTGTGTGTACATATACAAATACATGAATAGCTGATTCGTTAACATTGAGCTCCTGACCAACAGCACTATAATTTATGATTGAACGAAGATTATCTAACACATTTTCTCCCTAAGGCGCATCATGGCCATCGTGAGCTTAGAAACATTAGACAGCATTTCAGCACTACACACGCACTATTTTAAACAGGAAAATCACCATCAAACAGCACAAAAATATAGTATTAAATGGGTCATAACAAGACACTTGTTTACAGTATAAGACCTGAAACAATAAGGCAGAGTATCACTGTTCAACCTCAGCTAGAAACGTGTGAGTCATGCAACTCAAATTTATTGCCATTCTGCACATGTCCACACATATTGATTTGGGGATAACAAATAAAATTTAGCTAGTAAGTGAATTCACAAATACAAAATCCATAAATAATGAGGATTGAACATAGTTACTTCTGGACAGAGTATACACTTTACATAGACACATTGCTATTTCTGCCTCACTTAAAATTTTGGTTTATCAAATTATGAATTAGCATTGAGTTAGGGGTAAGTAAAACACACATTACTTGTGTTTCATTTCCTTAGCTAAAGGAACTTCATGATAAATTAAGAGATATTTAAACTTATTTTTGCAATAGGGTGGCTACCATTTTGTATCTTAGAGACCTAGTTTTTGTTGTTGCCACTACTGGTGCTACTGCAGTTGTTTTTCTCTCTGAGAGAGAAGTGGTGAAAAACGTATGTCAAAACATGGGCTACTGGAAGCAGAAGTAAGAGTCTTGAGACTAGAAGCACCGAAGTGTTGGGTCCAGTGAGCCCTGAAGCCTGTGGAACAACACCTTAGGAGTCTTTATTGTAGGAAATGAGAGCAAACAAATGAGTTTAAACAGATGGAAAGAAAGAATATAGTAGTAAAATGCAGTAAAATCATTACAGTGCAGCCAAGTAATCGAGTTTTGAGTTAGGTAAAATCAGCAAAGGAGAAGGTTTTGCAGAGCTTTTAGCTAGTACCACATGCTGAACATAATGTTAAGAGGTTTTCGCCTTGCAGGTCAACTGTTTTAATGCAGAGAAGACTGGGGACCAGAGTAGACCACCAGAAATCCACTGCACTAACCTAGAGGAATAAAGTTAAGAAAAATAAAGTAGCAGAGAAAGCTGTGAACACCATTTTGGGAATCAAGAACTATTTTTAAGGAGTTAGATAAAAATAAATTGAAAAGTGTTCTTAAATTTGGAGTTAGTTGAATAGAAATATGGCCTTACTATTGAAAGAACCAGCAGGAATTGAAGAGGAGCTTTGAGTGGCAAAAGATTACAGAAGTAATCTAATTCAAGATTTTATTCAATACAACATCCATGAGAGATGATTTTCTCCTAATTTTAGTGACATGGAACATTTTATTTTTCACATAGCAATATGTTTTATAGTTGGATTTATTATTCAGTATTTTCTTATTTAAATATTTCATTTCAAATGTTCTATCTATTTGTACCGCCACTGTCACTTGGAGCACCACAAAATGAGTCTTTCTCCTCCACATACTAGTCATGTATATAAATATTTGAAGTCAGTTATCAAGTATATCCTTGGTCCTTGGTCTTCTGTTCCTAAGGTAAATAATCCTAACTTCTTTAATTATTCCTCTTATCAAATGGATTCCAGGCCCTTCATTATTCTAGGTCTTCTCTTCTGCGTGTAGCCAGGTTTAGTAGTATCATCATTAAACACGTTGCTCAGAAATTAACATAAGTTAAAAGCTATATTATGTATTGTGTAGGATACAGTGGAGCTGCTTCAATTTTGAAACACAATGATTTTTTGTACCTAAAACTCTGGGATAAGTTATTTAAAGGAGGAACTGCATCAAACCCCACTTACACTCACCTTGTACTTGTGCAATTAGTCTTTGTGACCTAAATCTAAAATTTTACTTAGTGGAAGACCAACAACTGTGCCCTGAAAATGTCTGATGTCAGACAACAAGAGAAGTAGGACATGAGAGAAAAAGAACAAGTAAAGCAAATACAGAGATGATGGAGAGAAAACAGAGAGAGCCAGAATAGTAAAGGGTCACAAAATCAAATGAAACAAGTTTCAAAATGAAAGAAGGTATTATAAGAGCATCAAATTATATATATATATATATACACACACACACACATATATATATATATACATATATATATATACACACATATATATACACATATGTTTTTTGTGTGTTTTTTTTAATGTGAAGGCTCAGTGGTAGATGAGGGTAAAAGGGATCAAGCATATGGTGACGGGGAGAGCTGACTCTGGGTGGTGAACACATAATGTGATCTATAGATGATGTATTGCAGAATTGTACACCTGAAATCTATGTAGCTTTACTAACAATCGTCACCCCAATAAACTTTAATTTAGAAAAAAAAAGGTGAAGGCTAAAGAAAGGATTTTTCTTTACTTTTTCTATTTTTTCTTTTAATGTTTGACAATAAAATGATCTGGCCTTGAAGAAAGCAATTTCAGAATCATACTATGGAAGGAGTTAGATTCTGGGGGTTAGAAAAAAGTTAACAGGAAGCTGAGCAAAATCCAGAAATCATGCAAAAAGGAAATCAAAGAATATAGGAAAATCCACCAGTAGCTAGAAACATCATGTGTTTTCACTTAAGTCATGTCCCCTAAGTTGATGTCATTTGTAATTCTCTCAGGGCTTTTCAGATTCCAAAACACCAACACAAATGAGTCAAAATTTTTTTTTTACTCAGGCAACAATATAATTATGCCTGCATACAAAAGCAAAATATTATACGTTTTAAATAAATGAGCAAAAAGACATGAATTTTCTCCTCAAATTACTTAGTGAATTCACAATAGAGTGTGGTTTCAATTACAAAACACCACCATTCCTGGAACTTCTTAAGAGGTTTCAGAGACATCATCATTCATCTGGGTAAGTTATTTTAAAATTTCTCCTTAAAAATGTACTACTACTCTATAATAATATAATATCAGGACTTGCATTTTTTCAAAGACAAATTAAGGAAAAGAACTTATTTGCATACTTTGCTCCAGATTCAGTGTCATGTCAGTGCTTTTATATTTTGAACACATGCTAATATCAAATATATAAATTGCCAGAAACCACAAAAAGTTTATGTTAATATTATCAGGGCCATGTTCATTCTCTTTAAAACACTACTCTCAAATTAAATTGGCCAAGTCTTCCTTTTCCCATCAATTTACTCAAGATGAAAAAAATAAAAAGAATTTTCAATGGGAACCCTTAGGTACTTCTATTGAGAATACAAACTGGTAAAACCATATTGGGAGCAATTTGGTAGAACATAGTGCAATTGTGTTTTTATATAGCCTCTGTTCAATCATTCCACTCCTGAGTTTGTAACTGAAAGAAATGCTCACAGTTTCATAAGGGTTATGCATGAATGTTTTTGCTTCAGCGTTGCTATGGTAGCAGGGAATCAAGGGGTAACCTAGGTACTCAACTCCAGGAAACTGGATCAATAAAATGAGGTGGATATGCAATATGGAGTACCATGGAGCAGTAAGAAGTAAAGACAGAGCTATGTTTATTAATATAAATGCATTTCAAAAACATTATTAACTGAAAAATAAAGTGAGTAAAAGAGTGAAATCAATGTTGCAGTATTTTTTAAAAAAAATAGAACATACATATATAAATTGTTATGGTATATCTCTCAAGTCTACATAGGGTGTGGAGGAAATAGAAGTGATATGGGAAATGAAAGAACACAACTAACAAATCATAAGAAAAACAAGTGCAATGAACTGAGAATTAGGATTAAATCAACTCTGCAACTGGTTAAAATTCTAGAAATTTAGAAGTCACTGTGGGAGACAAAATGTTTAGTGGTATGTTAAAATAATAATGGACAGAAAATGATAATAAATTTAAAAATCTTTCAGTTTTATTATTCTACAAAATATTTAAAGTCACCTTTAGGAACATCGAAACATATAATGTATATCAGTTGTGAATAAGCAAATATTTATTTAAACAATGATACTTTGGCAAATAGTCAAAAAATGTGATGTTCCCCTATATGTGTGGATTATGTAGTTATTGTGAACTGTCTAAGACGTGATGAAGTGGCTTTACAGAATTCCAGGTCACAGGCCTATGCCAAATATGTGAAGATGTCATGAGGCCTTATGTTTAGGAGCAGCATTGTTATGGCTCCTTGAATCAAAGTATCTTAGAATCTTGGAATCTTAGATCTGAGAATTTTCGTACATCAGATCACATTCTCTTTATTTCTTAGAAAAATCTTTCGACATAATTTCTTCTAGAATTCTAAAAGGAAACAATGAGCTTTGCATTTGAAATAGCTGGTTATTCTTGCTTACGGCCGATTAGGCCTATTATTAATATAAAGACTAAATTGTAGGAACCAAACACATGACACCATTCATGTTTTCAACACATGCCATGCGCCACGCTTGGCAACATTTACTAGCATTTGCTCAGTACCTTCTGTGAGGGACCCTTGTGTTTATAATCTCACTTACTCCTCCTACTAATTCTATAAATTAACTGGTTAGAACTATTTACAGGAAAAAAAAAAATAGGGTAGGGGAGGTGGAGTGGTTTCCAATAGTAGCACAGCTAAAAAATGGCAATCTAGCCCTCAAATTACGGTAGGTAAGCGTCTCCACTTCATGATACTGCCCTCGTGACCAATCGCTTAAATACTGATTCCTTTTGAAGCCTTATCATTTTTGTTCCTTAGTTTAATGGCCAATTGAGCCAGCACCCTTACCCTCCCAGCACATTTTCCTCCATTAAGATAGCACTCTTGAAATGAAAGAACCTACTGTGTCAATTATTTACGACAGGGAAAGCACACACTAGCTAGCGAAGTTTAACTCTCTGAGAACTACTTGACGTTCTTAACAAATACAAACTTCTAAAATGTAGCAGCTTTGCATTGTGGCCAAGACCAGGATAACAGCAGTTAGATTACTAAAACACATTTCATTAGCAGGGATATAAAATACGTCACCAAGATTTACACTGGGTCTTTCTCAGCAATCAGGAAATTGCATTTCCTTGCTTAGAACTTTTACAACAACTGATAAGATGTTTTTGGTCACCACCTCACTCTTGCTTTGTTATTCACATTCAATTAGCTAGATTCAGGTAACCTATTTGTGATCAGGACTATGGTGAATATAGCCCATGTCGCCATCACTTTGTCAACCTTTAAGGGTGCCATGAATTACCTCTAGACCTATCTTTGCCTTTCAATAGCTTTGGGAATGAACGCATTTTTTTCTTATGCTACGAGTTTTATCTTTCTGACATTGGTGTACTCCTTTTATAGATTAAAGAGGATTGTGCCATTACAATATCTGCAATACAAGCTGACCTGAGCAGGGCAACACACTTTGCAACAGGATCGGAACTGCAAGCATGCTGGGAAAATCCTGGGCAGCAGATGGCAATCAAAAGAAAATTATCTTCCAGAATGAAGCCTCTGTATTAGCTCAAGTAAAAGAGAATTAGTCATCAGGGTGCATCATCAAGCTTTCCAATAAGAGGAACAAGACACATAGCCAATATCAACACAACTGTCCTGGAATAATCTAGAATCTTTCTGGAGAATCTTTTTAGGGCCTTTTTATATATGTCTCCTTGTTACTTTATTATTATTATTATTATTATTATTATTATTATTATTATTGACTTCCTTCTTACCTTCTTGCAACTTAAGACTATTTTTCCAGGATCTGGACAGCACCTTAAGATAAAAATCCTCTAAACAATTTCACATCTACTGCTGGATCAGAGGATGTAAAAATGCAGGAGACACATGAAATGCTGATCTCACAGGAATTTCTTTGCCAAAATCCAGATGAAAAAATTAGACACAAAAATAATCCATGTCAGGACCACTTCAACAATCTCTCTTAAAGAAAAACAATAGCTTTCTTTGCAAATGAAATTTAATGCCATAAACTGATTTCAGAGCCAAGAGACAAATATAACCCTTTTTAATCCTCAGTCTTCATTTTCTAATTAAGGCTCTGGTATTAAAATTAACAACAAACAATAATACAAAATATCAGGAGATCTTGCTCATTTAACAGGTACTATATATAAAAATATGATTTATTAGGAAAATCAAGCTAAACGGACAAAACTGACATTTGTAGGAGCCAGCATATCTACATCTATTTTTATTAATATAAGAAGAATGAATATTACCTAGGAATTGAATAATTTAGCAGTCATTAGTATTTGTTACCAAGATTTTACTTTGGAAAAGAGAGCTACAGGATGGAAAATGTAACGCAGAGCTGGTCGTCTTTGTGAGAAGAATTTAGGGTTTATATAACCTGAAAGCCAAACACAGCAATTAACTAACTATAAACTCCAAAGTCTACAATAATGCTCTAGAACTTTAAAAAATATTTTAATAGACAAGCTTGGTAACAATAAGTTTGTTTATGATCAGTACATTATCTTTGTTGCTTTCTTTAAAATCTGCACTTTATTTTGGCTTAAAATCACATGTGCTATACTGATAACCTTAGAAAAAATGATTTTAAAAGAACTTTAACTAAGAATCATGCTAAATTGGCCAGAAACACACACACACACACACACACACACACACACACACACACACACACACACACACGTCCCAATACAATTTAGAGATAACTGACTCTTCCTGAATATTTTGAAGGACTATGTTTGTCAGAAATTACTAGCTTCTTCCACTGTCCTTCTCCTCTTTTCCCTTCAATAATAGAATCCCTAAACATTAGCAAGCATATGGCCACTCCAACGAAGACTGTGTTGTCCAGCCTCCTTTTGAGACAGGAGTTACCATAAGACTAAGTTCTGGCAAAGGGTTGGAAGCAGTGAGCGTAATTTCAAGATGGTGTCATGAAAGGAAGGGTGCATACACTTCTCCCTCTTTCCTTGATTCTTCTAACTGGACTATGGACAGAATGGTTGCAGCTATAGCAGCAGAAAATGTTAGAATGTTAGTTTACAGCCCAACTCCTAATCTCTTAGTGTGAGAGAAACAGAGTTCGGGGCTAATACGTCGACCATGTTCCACAATGTACTCCAGGCTTCTTCTATTGTGTTATTTTGACTTGTCTTTCTAAAAAATGAAAAACATCTCATTAAAATAGAATTATACTGGTGTGACTCATTTGGGAAAAAAAAAAAACTGAATTGTACAAATTCATATCTCAGAGCACGAGCAACAACTACAAAACGTATTGTGAGGTAGTTCCCCATTGTGCACAAAGTTGGCAATAGCACGGGGAAGAATTTAATCTTTCCAAAGGCTGTGAGCCTCCCTATCCCTGCCCATATCATGTACAGGCAAGATCATAAAACTGAACATTGTTACCTAGCATTGTCCTCACTTCCTCTACCAGACCCATCACTCTGTTCTCAGTCATCTGGTCCCCAAATTATCTCTCTCTTTAACCCATGTATTAGGTAAAATTGTCATTTTTTTTATTTTCTGTTTTAAATTATTGGACGCACATAACATAACTCCAGCTCTAGGGTTCTTTGCCTCTTCCCTGGTTCCATTAACCTTTTTCATTCATTCCACCCTTCCTTCCCATCATGAAAAAATAACAGAGCTAGAAGGATCCACAGAGATAAAGTAGGCCAACACTGATTTAGAGATAAAACAGACCTAGAAATGTCAAATTACTCAAGCCAGAAAGTAAATATTCAGCTACACTTGGATAAGAAGGCTGCTGTCTTGAGAGTCGACTGCTGCTATTCTGCCTTCACTAGATAGCTGCCCACTTTCCATCTATGCCCTGTTCTGTCCGCCTTTCTAGCTTTTCCTTTCTATGGCTTTCTATATTATCCTGTGATAAGACAGAGAAAGGAATAAGCTGTAGAAAGAAAGAGAGTACGGATGTCAACTCATGGCCCATCTGTAAAATGTTTTCTCAGATGCCTTTTTGTGTTTTTATTATCTTTTTAAATGAATCTGTTCAAATAATTACACATCCATTTTTGAGAGATGGACTTTCGTTAGTCTGTTTTCCCAGAATGCTAAAGAGTCCCACCTTAGTAGCGCTCTGTCTCTTCCCCATCCTACTCCAAGACCAATGTGTCCCCACTCTCAGTAACTGGTAGCATATCCAAGAGAGAAATCTGAGCATTATCCATTACTTCCCTCTGTAGCTTACTCTTCACATCCAACTAATTAACAGCTACTCTCAGTTCTACCATGTTAACATTTCTTTAAGTCACTATAGGTTATCTCAGTCACCATTGCTGCTCACTTAGTTCTTGCTTAGATCATGAAAGCAACTTTCTAACTGTTCCCCAGTCTCCAGTCCTATCCCTGCCCAATCTCTTCACCATCTTGCAGCTAGAGGGATTATTCCAAAATGCAAAACTGACCATAGCAAAATTAATTCCTTCAGTGAATGCCCTGAACTTGAGGATATCAAACTTCAGGAGGACATACAAGACCTTGTGTGATCCAGCCCTGGATGGAACTCCTCAAATTCCATCCCTTCACACATCTTTCTACCACTCTACCTTCAGCAGCCTTCTGGATTACTTCTAGGTGCTGAAATGTGGTATGCATTCTTTTGACATGTGTTGTTATAACTGGGTTTAAGACCAACTATAATCAACTATTTAGAAAGCTCTCTGTGAGTCTCCAGTTTAAGTTTGCTACTCATTCCTTGTGCCCCAAAAGCATTATGTACACACTTTTATGATAGTATCATCATATGTAGTGTATGAGACACAAATGTTCAAACTTTAGTCTTCTTAACTGGAAGAGTCTTAAATAAGAGATTATATATTCATCTTTTGATTACAAATGTCTAGCACCTGAATGGTACATGATAATATTCAATAGAAATTGGTTACATTAATAAAAATTAAATACATTAACAAAGGCCATGATGGGTACTTATAGCCACGTGACAATCTACTACTGAAAATCTTTTACTTTGCCTGGTGCTTTCCTTCCTCTAGTTAATGTCATAGACTTTTCTTCTCATGGCAATAGTGGCTACAAGTGGACTGATTACTCTAATTTTAAAACCTGTCATATTTCCATCCTTTTAGAGCTAAACTCAAGCCCTCCAAAATGAGAGAGTGATGAATTAACCCATGCCAACCAAATTACTGCCCAAATAGATTTTGAACACAAACAGTATCTGACATATCCCCCACTCTACCCCATATCTAATGTAAAAGGAAGAAAATAAGTGGAAATGGAGAAATAGGACACACTTAGGTATTTTCTCTAGATGGCATCTGGGCATAGCATTGCTATAACTACAGAAGATAGAAAGGCAAATTATACAAAAATTTCTCCAGTTTCAAGACAAATATTCGAGAAACAAGTTAGCCAATGAGAGTGAAAAATTTTAGGCTGATAATTGGATTACATGGGGGTTCTAAGTTGCATTACAGCAATAGAAACTTATGTGGAAATGTTCATTTTTTCTGTATTTCAGTTGCTGAAAGGTATGCATACTAGTGAGCCCTTTGAAACTGCTTTATATAGATTCATAAATTACCTATTCATCTCAAACCAAAAGAAACATTAAAAGATGACAAAAAGTTTTTAAGAATTCCAGCTGCTTCCTTTCTGCCTAGAGTTATTGTACAATATGCTAATATGACCCTACTAAATATACATAATAAAGAACTAAGCTAGAAATAAACTGCCTCCTCTGAAAACTGCTTATTTTGAAGAAGTTTGTGTTGCCAGTTCAAGTTGTTGTCATGATATCTCAATATATCTTAAAACACACACACACACACACACAAGCAATGCAGTTTTTCTCATGGTAAGTGGAATTGATAACTAACACCAGACCCCAATTTAAGTGAGTCTTATTTAAACTTTTATTGATCAGGACTATCATTACTACTAGAAGTAGTAGTGTCAATCTGTCAATAGGTTTCCTTTGTCTAAGTGTAAACTGTACACACATTATCTCTATAGGCGAACAAATCTATCTTTTCTACTTTGCAGACTATTTCACAACACATTTCTAGGCCCTTAGAACAGTGGCAAATAACAGGGAGGGCTTTAAATGATGGAAAAATATTTCAAGTCATAGAGATATAGGTTAGCTGACCTCCGATGAATAATTAGGAAGGACTGTAACCTTAATTAGACAGGCAAGATCACCTTTTTTTTTTCATGAATCAATAAAAATTTTGTAAAAGAGGCTGGGAAGACAGGACCAGGTAATCTGTCACCACTGGAAACTCATTAATTAGATTCCTTTCTAAAGAACTTTTATTCTAGTATTGGAACAATTTTGTGACGGTATTAAGCTTAAATATTTCACTATTAATGACTAATGAATCACTCCTATGCTACCCTTTAACAATTTTTCTATATGCTCTATTTTTGAAGGCAATTGGATTTTATGAGCAAATAATTCAGTTAGTCACAAAAGAGTAACGGAGTGATGTATTTATACATGATTAAAAGTTTTGCTTTTAAAAAAGCAAATGAAAATCTAACTTAGTCAAAGTATTTCTTGTTCCATAACATTTTTATGGGCATAGCTAAAGCTGACCTTTAAAATCATGTTACTATTAAGATCAAATATGGCACTCTACTGAAATTGATGGTCATGGTTTTAATACAATGTGAAACGGAACATGGAATCTACCTAAATTTGCCCTTTATCAAAAGAAATACAGCATTTGGACATTGATGAGATCTGAGGGCAAGACATTCAGTCATATGCTGTTATTAAACATAATTTACTGCAGTGAAATACTGGGGGTGCCAAAAATATATACAAGTGGACACGTTGGTCAATGTTGCTCAAGCAGTAGTTCACCATAATCAGTGTCTAACCACTTTGAACATCTCTTGTAATTGCAGAAGTCAAACATGTCTTGTATTCATCTTTTGTTATCAGTATATATTGAGTATTACAATTTGAATCCAGTTTTTGCCTTTCTTGAAATGTGTATACATTTTTTTTTTTGGCACCCTCTGTATTTCATATATGTAGCCACTTCAAATAATAGACACAGGTGTCATTTTTTTCTTACATTCTCTGAGTAGATCAGTTTTATTACCCTTGATACATATGTAGCATGTATTTTATGAAATATAAGACTAGTTTATGACTTGATTAGTTATTAAGCTTTTCCCTTTTAAATTATTTGACTGATTTTGCTTTTCTTTTGGGCTAATGTGAGGCCACAGATTTGGCACCTGCGTTTTAAAATCGAAACAACATGTCTTTGAATTCTTAAATGTACTTACTCCAGTAAATCAATGGGCCTCAAAAGACCACTGACAATTAGACTCAAATTGGCAGGAGAGGTTAGCAAAGAGTTCTCACGAACCCGATACTCTTTCTTAATTATAAAACATCACAATTTTTAACAAGCATTAGTGGTTGGGAACTATTTCTGGAAATCATTACGAAATACTAATTGCAGCCTTAATGATTCTTCCTAAACGCAGAATGCATGAAGTATATATACTAGATTTTTCATGAGCAAAGAAAGTTAGCAATTATTATTAGAATCAGAACTCAAAATAAAATTGACAATTAACAAAAGACAGTGGGTAGACAATATAACCTGACAAAAACAATAAATAATAAACATCAGTCTGGGAGTCAATCTTTGTTATGATATTGACCATGAACAACTCAATTTTGAATCTTTGAGCAATAGCAATACACATATATGGTCTTTGGTTATTTGGCTTGCAAAATAGACATCAAAATATGAGTAGATCTATTCAGTAGGACCACCTTTAGAATATTGGGAAATATATCAGAATTGTTGTTTATTGATTAAATGATGGGTAAATCACCACCAAAAATTGTATGTTAAAAAAAAAAAGAAAAAGAAAGAAAGAAATGAAGTGCAGTACCAAAAAATTTCTAAATAAATCCCAACTTATGGGGAGGCCGGATAACTCAGTTGGTTAGAGCACATGCTCTTAACAACAAGGTTGCTGGTTTGATTCGCACATTGGCCAGTGAGCTGCACCCTCCACAACTAGATTGAAAGACAACGACTTGACTTGGAACTGATGGGTCCTGAAAAAACACACTGTTACCCAATAAAAAATTTTTTAAAAAGTTAATATTACTTTATAGTCAAAATAAATTTATGAAGCATTTTATTAATCTGCAAGATAATTCTATAGACGTTTCTTAAAATTTGTGAGGGAGGTCATAAAAGGGTGAAGTTCATCTTGAAAACTTCACAAACACTTTGAATCCCCCTTCCAAAGTTTACGTATAATTGTAAAAGGTTTAGAGATATACTGAAGCCTAACTAGGGCTGCATTGGGGTCCTGCTTAAGAAATTCTGTTTTCCAAAAAGTTAAACTCTTGTGTAAATTTTAACTTTTTGTTTCTTTTAGGTAATATTTTTAGACTTCATTATGTATAAATTACAAGTTTTGACAAATACATACACCTAAGTAACCCAAACTCTTACCAAGATATAGAACATTATCAACACCCCAGAAAGTTCCCTCATGACCTTTCCAAGTAAGGATCTGCCTCACTACCTGAACCCCACAAGAGGCAGCCACAATTCTGATTCTTTTTTCACCAAGAATTAGTTTTGCCTGTAATAGAACTTCGTATAAATGGAAACACTCAATATGTCCTCTTTAATGTAAGGCTTTCTCTCAAAATAATGTTTTTGAGATTTGGCCATATTTTTCTATCAGTAGTTCATTTGTCTTTGCTGGATATGTTTCATTGTGTTAATATATTACCAGTTGATGAAGTCCTGGGGTGTTTACAGATTTGGGCTGTTATGAATAAAACTGTTGTGGATGCTTTTATACAAATTATTTTGTGGATATATGCTCTCATCTGTCTTGAAAAATACTTGAGTGGAATAATAAGGTAGATGTGTACATATTTAGTTTTATAAGATATCACCAGATCATTTTGCAAAGTGATTGTATCATTTTACTCTCCCACCGACACCATGAGAGAGTCTACTTTCTTCACATCCTCTTCAATATTTGGTGTGGTCAGTCTTTACAATTTTAGCTATTTGGTGGGTATGTCACAGAATGTCATCAGGGTTTTAATTTGAAATTCCCTGGAGATTAGTAAAGATTAATGAAGATAAATGTTTTCACATGCTTACTGACCATTTTTATATATTCCTTGGTAAAGTGCCTGTTCAATTCACTTGTCCACATTTATTAGGCTTTTATTCCCTTTATTATTGAACTGCAGGTATTTTTAATATATCCTGAACACTAGTCATTTTCAGCACTGTATATTTTACAAACACTTTCTTCTAGTGCGTGGGTTGCCAATTTGCTTTCTAAATTATGTATTTTGATGAGAAATTTTAAAATTTGATGAATTATAATTTATCAAGCTTTTCTTTTATGGTTATTGCTTTCTTGTTCTAAGAAACTTTTACCTGGGCATAATTCATAAACATATTCCTCTAGCCTAGCTTTATAGTTTTTACTTTTTTTGTTTAGGCCTATGATCTATCTCTAATTATTATTTTTGTGTGCAGTGAAAGGTAGGGGTTGAGGCTCATTTGTTTGATATTCATATCCAGTTGTTTCAGCACCATTCGTTAAGAAGACTTTTCTATCTGCATTGAACTTGTGTGGTTCCCTCATTAAAAGTTGACCAGATCAATGCAGGTCTATATCTGAGCTTTCTACTCTCTTCTATTGATATGTGTATTTGTCTTTATGTCAGTGCCACACATTCTTTATAACAAGGCTTTGTGATAAGTCTTTAATTAAGATAGTGGTAATCCTCCAATTTTGTTCTTCTTTTTGAAGACTGGTTTACATATTCTAGTTCCCAGGTGTTTTCATATAAATTTTAGAATCAGCTTGTAGATTTCTACAAAAAAGCCTAGTTGAAGTATGTTTGGAATTGTGTCAAATCTATAGATCAATTTGGAAAGTGTCATAACCATTTCACCAATTTAATTACCTAACTTTTGAAACACTAGCTGTTTGAAATGCCATTACCACAAAGTCCCAGCTAGTGTCAGCCTGCAAGATCACTTTGATCCAATCTAGATCCCATCTTGATCTCTACTATTTTTGCCTTTAATAACCTCTTTCACTCACTGATTTTAATTAAATGGCATCAGGAGGTAGATCAAGCCTAAAACAAATGCTAAGCCATGTTCTGAGATTGCTTATTATTGAGGTTTCCAGATAGTATTTTGAAATAACTAATGACCTAAGGCTGGGGTCTTCCCCCAAAATTTTCACTGCCTCTTGATTATGTTCCCTGAGAGACCAGATTGACTTAAAAAAAAAAAAAAGAAGTTTACTATTTTGTTTTTTTACAGTTTAATTGACAAAAATTATGCTTTCCCCATGAGTTCTTGATTGTTACTGTTCTTTCCTGCATGATCTTTAAGGAAGATTCCAATAAGTAATACTGAAGTTGAAATTGACTAAATGTTTAATTTCACTTAAAGAAGCAAAGAGTTCATTCCCACTTAATTCAAATAAAAGCCGTATTGTACAACCTGCTCCATACCTTTGAATAAAATCTCAGCTTTTTTTTTTTTTTTTTTTTTTTAAGAATACTGAAAGAAACAACACACTTTGCAAATAGACATTACCTTAAAACTGCCATTCATATAACGTTGGAGGCGGGGGGAGCATAAATATTTTGCCTCTTGATGATCAGCTACTCCCCAGTAAGTAACAAATACCAAAAAACTAAATACATTGATTTAATAATTCAAAGACCTATCTGAAGCTAAGTCCCAGTTCAATATTACTTAAAAGGAAAAAGGCACGCAGCTGCTGCTATTGAATCATGTGGTAAGGGTAACACAGGATTTTCAAAATGCATTCTCCATTCCTCTTCAGCCATTATTTTTTTATTATTAAAATTTATTGGGGTGACAATGGTCAACAAAACTACGTAAGTTTCAAATGTACAATTCTATAATACATCATCTATATATCACATTGTGTGTTTCACCACCCAGAGTCAGTTCTCCTTCCATCACCACATATTTGATCCCCTTTTCCCTCTTCTACCACCCCCTCTTCCCCTAGCCAGTCTTTAAAATATCTTGATACTCTTGAAAAATATCAAGTAGCCAAAAGGATGACCTCACTCATATAGAATTTATTCATCAATTTTCAAATGTATTAGAGGAGTTAATCTATGCCAGACATTTTGCTAGTCCCTGGGGTTAAAAAAAAAGACATCGTCACTGACCTCATACAGTTTATATTATTCAGAAAGAGACACATAATAAGCAAATAAATAAATAAAATCCATCATTTTAATAAGTGCTTTGAGGATACAGCAGCAGAGGTAGAGGGAAAACAAAGGTTAGCAGGTGGGCAACTTTAGATAAGTTAGTCAGGGAAGGAATAGCTGAGGAGAAAAACATCACATGTAAGTTAAACCTAAAGAATAAGGAAGTTCTGGCCATGTGGGTACTTTCAGGAACTAAATTATTCTATTTTGTACTCTTGTTACCCAGTATGAACATTTCAGAGATCTGCTTTGGAAATCTTTAAGGCTCCCACCAGTGGTGAAGGCTGTGAAGATAAGAATGCATGTAGGGGACAGAAAGATTTTCATTTAAAGCAAGTTAGGATGCTCTGGGGCCTTTCTTTCAGCCACAATCATCACTGTCACGTACATTATACACACTGGGCTACATCAGTGTGAAGGAAAGTAGGTCATTTCCATCCACCTGAAGTCAGAGACACTTGACATAGTATTTCCAGTTCAAAAATTAGATAGACTGAGGGTTATACAAACCGACTTCTGCTAGCAACTCAAATTAGTCTCAAGGATCCTATTCTCCTGGTGCTCTTAAGTGCCTTATGCAATGCAGAACCAGAAAGATTGAAAAGAAAAACCAAGTAGATGATAAATCCCATTTTATCTCTTGCAAAGAATAATGTGAATCAAAATGCAGAGTCACTGATCTGACTTCAGAGTACAGACAGACTCACTTAAAAATGATAAATTTAATAACAACCCATAGTAATGGGGTTTTATGCTTAATACATTACCAGGCTTTCCTATGTTACAGAGAAATGAACTGGAGAATAATTCTCTTTGCACTTTTATTTATTTAGCTGAGAATAATGAATTTTTATGTGGCTGAATGCCTGCCTGGACATATATAAATTTTAGTCATATTATCATCTTGTTACAAAATTCAAGATGGCAAGGTTATCGAAGACAAGGAGCAGATACAGAGATTTCAGAGCATCGTAAATATACAGGCACATTCTAGTTTATACTTAATATAGTCATAGTCCACGTTTGTCTTCTCTGTAATCACTTTAGATTTTAGATAGATTAATCTTAATCTTGAGTCAGTCCTAACTCAATTTTTTTTTAAATCATTACTTGTTCACAAAAATAATGAACGCCATATTATTTCAATAGTTTATAAAC
Source organism: Rhinolophus sinicus (assembly GCF_057876585.1). NCBI lineage: Eukaryota > Metazoa > Chordata > Mammalia > Chiroptera > Rhinolophidae > Rhinolophus > Rhinolophus sinicus. The sequence continues at coordinate 79,735,162 of NC_142503.1, read as the reverse complement.
TCAAACTGAGATTAGAAATTCATACTGGGTTTTAAGATAATTATAAGGGATTACTTGGTAATATTTTGGGACTAGGAAAGAGAAATGGGAACATAGGAATTTATTAATATAACCAATTGTTATATACGTATAAAATCATTTTGTCTTTTGATGTAGTGTTGTTAAAAATATTAAAATTTAAGTTTTCAATTCAGAAGATAGTACTCTCTTCAGGGGCATATGAGAAATTTGTGAGGATCTCCAAGAGTTAAGAGCCTATGGTCTAGCAGACATCCCTACGTGCCTGGAAAGCTGGAAAGGTATGTGGTGTATATGAAAAGAGCTAAACAAAGAGGGGAGCTGAAAGCTCAGTCCTGGCCCAGCTTCCTTTAAAAGATAAATGTTTTTTAAGCAACAAGAATGTTCTCCTACAGCATTGCTACACAAAGTACTGGCCCTGGAAATATTTGTTGCCAGTCCTGACAGCGTAAGGAGCTTGTGCCAGAATGTAAGTCAACTCCATCTCAAAGCATTTTGTTCATTTGGCATCTTTCTCGTAGGAAAACTTTTTTGATCAAGGACGAGGTATGCTGGTGTACATTCTGGTGTAATCTGCTCATCTCATTATTAAACAGTAATTATCAGTTCACAGATCAGAATCTGATCTAGAGGAAAACACGAAATGCATGTGATTTAAGGTTGTGGCTAAAATCCACAATCAGAAAGAACTTCATTTATAGACTACACTTGTTTAATGCAAGAGTCAATAATCTAGTGACTGTCTTTGGAGACCTGAAGACATCAAATGTAAATCCCAAGTAAAGAGAAATAGAATTGTTATAACCCTTAGGGGCATGATACATATGATGATAGGTGACAAGGAAAGAGTGAGTCTTTTGTGCCTGCATGCGCGCGCACACACACACACACACACACACACACACGCAGTCTCTTATATACACATAATCAGGGACAGGTACACACACAGACACAGACAGGCCCACATAAAGCCAAGCACAAAGCAGCTCCAAGACCCCCAGAGACAGAGTCTACCAATTCTATAAAGATTCATGTGCAGCAGAAGAACTTCATCTAGACCAAGGCATTGCTTGTAGAGTTATTACATGAGGTTTCAAGTGCATCCTTCAGCATGAGGAAAGCTAGAGTTCAACAGTAAAACCCAGCTCTGATAACAGGAGCCCTGGGTTCCTGGAGCAGAACGCTGCAGCATCCTGAGGACCCACATCAAAGCATGGTCCAGGGCAAAGGAGGTGATTTCAAGGCAGAGAGGACACAGAGGGATGGGATGAGAAGGACCTCCAAAGCCAAGATGCAGACAGATGTGATGGATCCTTGGAGGAAACCAGAAACTCATTAGGAAGGAGAGTTTTTCCTCACTAGAGAAAAGATAGAAAGAGGTTTATTAGAAACTACAAATACCAGGTACTTGGGTAGGTGGGGGTTGAGGAAGGTGGTGAGTGCCACTGTACAGATGGGAAGTTCAGGAGTAAGACAAAGGCTCAACTGTCGCAGTAAAACCTTCAATTTATAACTTGGAGTTTTCAATAGCATTTCCAAATAATCTAACATAAGGGAGAGATATGTGTTTAGTTCAGGACCAATCACAGGAGGAAGCAATTTTGACCCTCTATTTTGTATCTCAAACTTAATGGGCTGAGGTCTGATTACTTCCTTAGTTTACACTATACATATTCCTAGATAATTTTCTCTCTTCCCTAGGCTACCCTTTGAAGCTCTGATTATATATACTATCAAAGAGGAATCACAAAAAAGACCCAAGGAAGTGGTTGAGTTTAAGTAATCAACTTCATAAGATTGTTTCGACTTTATTATAAACAATGGCCTCTAGGAACAAAATGAGTCTGATTTGGAAGAAAGCAAGGATTCTCATACAAAACAGTATTTTTTCTTAAAAATGAGATTAACAACTCTGCAAAATTTCCAGTTATATTATTGGCATTACTTTATTTCACAATTTTAAAAGAAATTTGATGAAAAATTATATTTTCCTGTTCATCTTCACTTACCTCCCTCTCCCCAACAACAAAAACAAGAGGAAAGTACTCAATATACCCTAGCTTAGTTTTCTTTTCTCCATATTGACCTTAACATTTTCCCTTTTTATGAAAGACCCAACAAAATTACCCTGACAATTTCCCTGATGAGAGGGACAGATTCTGACAGCACCAGGAGAGGAAATATTTCTTATATACAAACTCACTCTGGCCTCAAACTCATTCCATTAGCTCTGAAGGATAAAGCAACTAATTATACATGAAGCTGTTGCCAGAATTTCTGGCATGCTATAAACCCTTTAAATATAGGGACTGACAAACCAAATAATAAATTATTTCTCCATTTCACATATGGCCTGTGATCATGTTGCTAAATATTTCAAAAACAATAGTGCAGTGAAAACTAAAATAGAACAGTAGCATATGGGTTCTCCAGGGTACATGGAGCTGAGGATTCCACAGATATGAATGATCAAGCAATGTACGAGTAGTGTTTCACTTCCCGGGATGCTTCAGCCAATCATGACAGGTAGTGTTAATTTGGGGTTATAATGGGTGGTGGCCTTAGAATAGCATCATGTTTGCAAGAGCAGTCAAGTGTATGGTTTTGTCCATACACCTTACCACATTATTTTTCATTTTTGATCAGTTTGTCACTAAGGCTAAATAAATGAGGATTAAAGTATATCTGTTTCCCGTATATCAACTAATTGTTGTAGATGTGTCATTTACCATGGTTTGTCTTTTTTTTTTTTTTTTTTTTTTTTTTAAGTTGAAACAAAAGTCACATTGTTCACTGCAAAGGCAGAATTGAACTCCTGGCTTTTCTAAACATTTAAACAAACCAACTAATTAAAAAGGTCCTGAGTCATACAAACACCAATCAAAAGTCTTATTGAAAGAACAAATGAACTAACCACACAAAGTGTTTGTTGTTTTAGGGTGACTGTTTCTTTGATTAAAGCATTTTCCATTATTGGGTAATATTAACATTAGTATAAATCACAAAAGGGAATTAGCAATTTAATAATAAAATATTGGTTGTCTTCTCAAAAGGATCAATGTGTTTGGAAGAAAAGAATAATAAAAACAAAAGAAACTATAAACAAAACAAAGAGGCAACCAACCAAATGGGAGAAGATATTTGCAAACTATACCTACAATACCGGGCTAATATCCAAAACATATAAAAAACACAAACAACTCAACAACAAGAAAACAATCCAATTACAAACTGGGCAGAAGACATGAACAGAAACTTCTCCCAAGAAGACAAACAAATGACCAACAGATACATGAAAAAATGCTCAACTTCACTACCTATTAGGGAAATGCAAATCAAAACCACAATAAGATACCACCTTACATCTGTTAGAATGGCTATCATCAACAAGACAAATAATAATAAGTGCTGGAGAGGCTGTGGAGAAAAAGAAACCCTCATACACTGCTAGTGGAAATGTAAATTGGTATAGTCACTGTGGAAAGCAATACAGTTTCCTCAAAAAATCAAGAATAGAATTACCTTATGACCCAGCAATCTGTCTTCTGGGTACCTATGCAAAAAAATCTGAAAACATTTATCCATAAAGATATATGTACCCCTGTGTTCATTGCAGCATTATTCACGGTGGCCAAGACATGGAAACAACCGGAATGTCCTTCTTTATCCAGATGACTGGATAAAGATGTGGTACATAATACGAGTCTATACAATGGAATATTACTGGGCCAGAAAAAAGATGAAATACTGCCATTTGCAATATGAATGGAACTTAAAATTATCATGCTAAGTAAAATAAGTCACACAGAAAAAGTCGAGAACCATATGACTTCACCCATATATGGGATATAAAACAGACAGCAACAAACGAACAAGACAAGCAAAGAAAGAAACTACAATTCATAGACACAAAAAACAGTTTACTGTTTACCAGAGGGGTAAGGAAGGAGGGAGAGTGGTAGAATAGGGAAAGGAGGTCAAATGTATGGTGACGGAAGGGGATTTGACTTTGAGTGGTAATCACAATGGAATCTACAGATGATGCATTATAGAAATGTATGCTCGAAACCGATATTTTACTAAAAAATGTCACCCCAATAAATTTAATAAAAATAAAAAAGACACATATGAGGAAGCTGGAATATTTTAAGTATATTCCAAAATATTAAAATGAGCCAAAATATTTATAACTTAAGCTAAATAAACATTTATATAAACATGTTTCTTATCAATATTCATAGTGATAACTTTGAATATTTCCACTCACATCCAGTGGCCATGTTGCTTCCTGTAGTGGCAGAGATCTGGGGCCCTATCTTGCTTGTCAGGCAGAGATAGTGTAACCCTTGGGGAAATTATAGCAGGAGGTAAAAGTACATGCATACTGGGCCAGCATGCATGTATGCTTTAACTGAAATGTATCCTCTACCTGAGGAGATTTGATCGCATCAGATCCTGGGGTTGAAAAAAGGCTTGAGGGTATTTAATCCAATTCCCCATCAGATGTGTTAACCCCTTTTAAAATATCACAGCCTCCTATTCTAGGAACTCTTTTGAATGCTGTCAGTAACAGGGGGATCTCAATAGTTTGCAAGGCCCCCTTGCATTAGTAAGTCATCACATATGAGTTGTTTCTAAATTAAATAGACACAGGGAATAGAATCAAAATCTCTTTGCTCTCCTTTTCCTGAGGTCAGTAGCTTTCCAGATCCTTTGTGATTGTTTATTTAATCCATGTGGACATCGGGACATAATTTTCCTACTTGAATTACACATTTTACTATGGGCGAACAACTCTGTTCTTATTTAGTAAAATTCAGATTAGTAAAAGAGCTCAAGGAGGTCATTTTGTTCACTGTCAGAGGTTGGGCATTTGTTTATAAAATTAACTAGGCTCGTTGTAACTACCTAGAAGGTTTAAAAAAGGCATTGCTCAATAGGCAGCAGTCCTGAGAATTAAGACCCTCTCAATCACTGGATTACAGATATCCTGGGTCTTATTTTTGCCACTTATAAAAGACTATTAGCTTGATTTTTTTGTTCAGTGACTGCTGCTTAAAATACCATCTAGAAAGGTAATCCCCAGAATGGTGCTTTCATTGTTTGAAACTCAGGAAAACAGCAATATTATCTTTCAGTCTATGTGTGCAGCAAAAGCTAGGTCATCGTCTTAGGATTGGAGGTCAGTTTCTCATTATGTTAAGTCTGTCTTTAAATGGAGAAGAAAGGCATGAGAAGAAAGCTGAAGTTTTGACCCACAGAGACAACCTCTGCAGTTAACCAATAGACCCAGCTTTGGCTTAAACTGAGTAGTCAGACATCACATTTTGCTTCTTTTCTAAGAGATTTTTAAGCACAAAGAGAAAGCCAGGAAGAAAAGGTAACAAGAGATGCAACAATGAAGATACCTACAGATACAAGAAACTTGGTAGGGCACAGGCTTCTGTGAGCTGAACTTGCCTTCGCATATCAGGGGGAGAAAGCTTGCATGTCTATTGAAAGGACACAAAAATAACTATGTGGAAGAAATGAGAGGTATCTGGCAATAGCACTCCAAATGAAGAATTGAATACAAAGAGTGAATGAAGAAAAGGCTGATCTAGCTGAGGAAAAAGATAATCAGCTAAATGACGCATAGTTTTCAAGGGACAAATATCAACTCTAGAATAGGAAATGTTGAAAATATTGTACTATTAGGTTCATCATGGCCTATTACATTGAGGCTGTTTATCGTGGCCAACATTCATGTGGAGAATGATATAGTGAGTTCAATTCAGTTCAGTTTAAAAACATTAGCATGCCTGCCGTGTACTGGTCACTATTTTTGATGCTGGAGATATAAGAATAATGCATGGTTACTACCCATGAGGAAATGATATTCTCAGGACTATCAGAGGATATATTCATATATATAGTTAATTTCAATTTAATGTGGTAAGTACTGAAACAGTACCAGGATAGACATTCAAGCCAAACTAAGGGATCAAGAATGATTTCCTAGAAGAAATAATGCTTGAATGGTCTTTCATTTAGATCAAAGCTAAACGCTATTTAACTCAGTGCTATAGGGCAACCCGCATAATCCCTTTGAGCATACTTCCTCGTTAATTAAAAATGGGTGCCACAATACTAATTTCACAGGTTTGTTGTGAAGATTAAAAGATTAAACATATGAAGTCCCTTGCATGTTGTAAGTGTTCAATAAACATTTTTCGTCTGCTCCCTATAAAATGTTAGCTCTGGAAGAAGCTGAAGGTATAAATAACCTATGCTGAAATGTTATAAAATGTGTGTAAAGCTTGGGTAACTCATCCACAGCTATAGCAGTCAGCCACAGAGTCAGGTCTCCTCACTCCTAGCTCAGTACCATCTCCACAATACCCACCACACCATAATGAAGATGAACAAATAACAGTGATAGGAAGGGCTCCAACGGAAAACACATTCATGATAAATACGGGGACACTGGGAACATAAAGAGCTAGACTATAAAATAATAAATATATCAAACTGTGAAATAGTGGAACAATATATTTTAAAACTAATCTAAATGGGAACTTAAATCAGAAATAATAAGTGGGCCTAGAATCACGCATTAAAATAACACATATGAATGATGTTCCAGATTTAACTAAGAGTCATTTGAACAACCTTGGACGTGGACGGAACTAGTATCACTGATCAAAGGACATATTAAAGTTAAAATAAATCTAAGGTTTTTGAAGCTTCTTTAAGTTGTTTAGATGTAAAGGATGATTTTCATCTTTGAAAATCTTGTGAAAAATGCAAAATCATTGAGTTTAATTTTTGGAAGTGACTTTAGAGTTCATCAGGTTCAAGGTTTCTCAACCTTGGTACTATTTATATTTTGGCCTGGATAATTCTTTGAAGTTTTTTTGTTGCGGAGGCTGTTGTATAGGGGGTTTAGCAACAGCATCCATGGACTCCACCCATTAATGTCAGTAGCAACCTCCTCTTCTAAGTTGTGACAATGAAAAATCTTTCCAAGTATCACCAAGGTCCCCTGTGGGACAAAATTACCCAGTTAAGAGCCACTGAACCAGTTGAATGTTTTATGCATTGCAAGAATTCATCTTTTCCAATTCAAATCATTCCCAGGATTAGAAAAGTATGCATTCTGCGACATTCAATCTCATGTCTGCACAGCCCCAATCACTTGGTAAGTTGTTTTATTGAGCTGAAATCTGCTCCTGTATATTTTATGCCAACCATATACATTTTTCCCTCTTAAGAAACACACAGAACTTTTAATCCTTCTTTTGTTTTCACTATATATGTAGGAACTCATGTTTCCTTTCATATTTTTGTCTCCACTTTAAACTCTCCTAATTCCTTTAACCCATACTCGTGTTACACAATTTCTAGATCTCTCATTATCTTTGTCTTCAGCGTCTGAATGCTTTGTATTTGGTTATACTATTGTTAGTTCCCTTACCTCTTCCTTGCACATAAGAAAATTGTGAACCAGAGTGGTTATTTGATTTCACATCAATACAAAGCAGAAAGGCTGGAATTAGGGCCAAATCTCCTAATTCCCAGTGGAAGCTCCTTTCGCTCCACACAGAGTCACTTACACCCAAACAGGCAAGATGAGTGAGAGAGCTGCTGAGACTGGGAAGAGTTGTTCCTCATCCTAAGCAATGGTTCATCTTAAACCAGAAGTTACTCCAAAAACCAATGCAAAATTGGCAGGGCAGAAATAGCACACACCTTCCATCAAGATTATCTCAGAATGTTGAATGCTTACCACCTGGGTCAAGCTGCTTCAAGAAGTTACATAAACCAAGTCACATAAACCTCTACTGCTTGAGTTATTCATCTCTAAATTAGATATAATAGTGGCACCTCACTCTTAGTGTGGCAGTGAAAAGTAAGATAAACATTAAATAAATATTGTCATTTGACTATAACTATAGACCAAAAAATTATTTTTCTGATTTCTTCTCAGCCAATACACTGTGTACCATGGGCATAACATGAAGGGTGATGAGCTGGCCAAAGGAAGGAAAAGACAAAAGTATAAGAATGAAGTGAGGAAGTATATTCAAATAAGTCCAGTCTTAACAGATGCCAGGGTTTCCCTAGATAGCACATCTTGGGTTTAACCATTCACTTAAAATAGCTGTCAAAGAGAAGCAAGGAATTTAGGGTTGGTTTTGTTTTCGTTGTTTTTTTTTTTTTTTTTTTTTAGTACAGTGGGAGTCATGTGTCAACAAAGAGCCATTTCTATTGCTGTTACTTCTTGATCTCAAGTGTTTTGGCAGGGAATAAGTCACAATGCCCCCCCCCCCCCCCATGAGGGAAAAAAAGACAAATAGGCTGGGCTCAGAAGCAGTTCATTCTGCCTCTGGCTTAGAAATCTTCATGAGACTGTCCAGATTGGCAAAGAGTGGTACTATTGTTTCATTTCAAATTTTAATACACTTAGTTGGAAGGTTCTCCAGAGACACAGCATCCTCTCTATTCCTTGTCATAGGAATATACTTTTGGCTTTCACTAGGATTAAACTGCCCTGTGCATGAACTCTTAAGATAACCTGGGCCCAACTGCCTCTAGATTTATCTCAAGGGTTCATTTTGCTTTTGAACCCTACCTTGTTTTAAAGCCTCCATTCTGCCATCAAGGCAACCCTTGATTACTCCAGCTCAACAGGATATTTCTCTGCTATGACCTTCCACACAGAAGGTCTGTTTGAAGACCAGGTGTAGCTTCAATCAGGGATGTGCAAGAAACATCTCACTCCAAATCATTATTTTTCACAGTGTGCCATGCTGTTGAGAAGCAGTCTTTTGCCACTCAACCCCAGGCCGTGGTGGTTCTTAATATGGTTGCCCAGTTCTCTTCTACTGCTGGAGACCTTTGAAGTTACCAATAACATGTTCTCTGATGCCCCTTGGAAATCAGCACTGTAAGGTGTGGCTTGTTTGGTAGACTCAGTAGCTGTATATTGGCACTGCAACGGTACATGTGTCTGTACTTAATTGCCTCAAGAGACAGAGAAGCATATCAAAGTAATGTATATGTGTGAAATGTTTGCTGGCCATTTTAGAACTCCCTTTCGATTTTTGTGGAAATCCTCATATCTTGGCAGGAGGCAGGGTCTTGACTCCTACTCATCCTTGACAGCTATGGCACAGACATATGACCTAGACTCAACCAATGAGGTGTTCCTGTTTAGGACTTAGGACCTTGCGAGTGTACTCCAAATATAGAAATGATTCACAGCAAAGACAACAGGATACCGAAGTCAGCCATGAGTATGGACAATGTTCTAAGGCAGCAAAGCCAATTATGGCACTTAAACAATATTTCCTGTGGCCCAAACTTGGCTGTGTTTCTCTACTGTGTAGAATGATTCATCTATGTTTGCAGCATCCCTCTCCAGCCTTCTGATCAATTTTATGAATGTTCCAATATCCTTCCAATAAATACCTAACATAGCCCTGTCTCTGACTGGCTATGTGACTATGAACAACTTGTCAAACCATCCTGATTAATAAACAAGGAAAATAATACCATCTGACTCTAAGGTTAGTCATACAAATTAAATGAGACAACTAAAAAGTACTTGGTACAATGATGCCTGATACACAGTAAATGCTAAATAAATGTTACCTATAGTCATATGTTATTATTAAAGCCTTGAAATTTTATTTACATATATGATTTTTTTTGTCAACATACCTAAACTAAAAGCTTTTTTGAAACAGCATAATGCATCTCTTAAATTAATTTACATATTCAGTTATACAACACATATCTACTTGAGAACTATCAGATTTGCAAAGAAAGTCAAAAGTAAGAAAAAAATAGACACAGGAAGATCCAAGATGGCCAGAAGATGAGATGAAGCAGAGGATCGAATCAGAGATTTAGAAGACAAGATAGCAGAAACCACCCAGTCAGAACAACAACAACATAAATAAATAAATAAATAAATAAATAAATAAATAAATAAATAAAATAAAATAAAATGAAGATAGTCTAAGGAAACCTCTGGAACTACAAGCATAACAACATTTGCAACATAGGAGTTCCAGAAGGAGAAAAGAGAGAGCAAGGGATCAAGAATATATTTGAAGAAATAATGACTGAAAACTTGCCTAACCTGAAGGCAATAGATATATACACAAGCCCCGGAAGCACAGAGAGTCTCAATCAAACAAGATGAACCCAAACAGGCCCACACCAAGATACATTATAATTAAAATGGCAAAGGTTAAAGACAAAGAGAGAATCCTTAAAAAAGCAAGAAGACAATTAGTTACCTACAAGGGAGCTCCCACAAGACCATCAGCTGATTTCTCACAGAAATTTTGCAGGCCAGAAGGGAGTGGCACAAAATATTTATAGTGATGTAAAGGAAGGCTATACAACAAAGACTACCCTACCTAGCAAGACTATCATTTAAAATTGAAGGAGAGATCAAGAGCTTCTCGGACAAGAAAAAGCTAAAGGAGTTTATTACCACAAATCCAGTATTACAAGAAATGTTAAAGGGAATTCTTAAAGTAGAAGGAGGGGCAAAACAAACAATAAAAGAAGATCAAAAATATGAATAATAAAATGGCAGTAACTATGTACCTATCAATACTCACTTCTGAGACAACAGTATTCCTAAGACATTAATCTGTAGCATGCTTTAGCATTTACAAATCATGCTCACACTTATTTTCTTATTTCATCCTCATTAAGGCATAGAGAACAAGACAAATGATTTGTCTCTAGATGGCAAAGCTAGTATGCTAGGGAACTGGGATGACAGCCCACATTTCCTGCCTCCTGGTCCAACCAATGTTCCGTTACACACAGCTGACATTTATCCCTGTCTGAATGCCTCAAAGAATGCCAGCAGTCTTCTTAGCTAGGTTCCCTTCCACAAACACTTGTCCTGTCACTCAACGGAATTTAGTTAGCAAACATATATGTTATCTGAGATTCACCAAATTTCTACCAAAGAGAGACTAACCAGACTGCAATCCTTGCATTACCCTGCAAAATTAAAAGAAAGAAAGAACTTTCAAGGTAAACACCCTGAAATGGCAGTTTTTGTAGTGAGTCCTAATGCATGGTTTCCCTTTACATGTTAAGAATGTAAGACAAATGAGAAACAGAAACTCATAGACACAGACAATAGTTTAGTGGTTGCCAGAGGGTAAAGGGGGCCGGGGGGTGGAGGGTGGGAGATGAGGGTAAGGGGGATCGAATATATGGTGATGGAAGGAGAACTGATTCTGGGTGATGAACACACATGGGATTTATAGATGATGTAATACAGAATTGTACACCTGAAATCTATGTAATTTTACTAACAATTGTCACCCCAATAAATTTAATAAAATAAAATTAAAAAAAAAAAAAAAAAGAATGTAAGACAAACGTTGTCCACAGGGGCAGTAAAAAACAAAACAAATTTGGAATCAGAAAAATCTAAATGAGTTCCAATCTTGACACCTACTAGCAGCTATGTAATGTAGAAAAATTCCCTGAGACTTTTTTTATTCTGAAAAATGAGAACTATAATAGTAATCCTTTAAGGGTATTTCAAAGATTAAGCTTGATTACATAGATACAGCTTCCTACAGTAGCTTGTACAGAAAAACTCTCAATAAAATGGTAGCTAAAATGAGGGCTGACAACTTTTGTGGGCACTGAAAAACTGAATGGCACCTAGATGAAGGACAAGGACAGAAAGAGAGGTGGAGCATATCATCCAGTCATTCTGACAGAATTTCGGGGTGGTTTCTAGGTCATTTATGAGTCTGAGAAAGAGGCCTAGATGTTTCTGAGGGAGACAGAGTTACTGATTTAGACTTTCCTTTCTTCATGTGTTAATTATTAATTGGTGCTACATCGGAGCCATAGAGCCAGAATTCCCAGTCCACCTAAGAGAATGTTATCACCACAAATTAACCTTTAAACTGAACAGACGATTCAGAGATGAAGAAATCATCCAGGATGGGTCTGACGTTTTTATCATTACACAGTGCCAGCATAGACTTCCATTTTGGTGTGGAAGAGACATGGCATTCAGAATTTCAAAGAACATGGCACCAACTTGCTCTGAAGACGTTTTTATCATTTTTAAACTCATGGTGATGATTACTAATCACAAAAGCTCTAGCACAACAATCTATCTTGTCATTGGTGAAATGAATTAATCAAAGTATAAGTAAAATCCTAACATCATCACCTTTCTCTTATATGCATTATCTAGAAAGTATGAGAAGGCCACAACACAGACAACTATCCATAATGTATGGCACTGAAGAATTGTCTTTTAGTATTTGATAATTCCTCTTTATATGAAGAAATAATATAATTGTGTTGATATTCCCCCAAGCCTAATTTTCCATCTTGAAGGGAAAAGCAAATGGTCACATTTTCATACTGACAAAAACAGATATCAGACGAGAGGCGCAACTTTATACACTGAGTGATAGGTCCTTTCTCACAGTTATACCACTGGTAGTAAGTAGAAGCTTAATTTTTATTACTGAAAGAAAAATTAAATGAATGAATAAACAAAGAATAAACGAATGAACTCTGGGTGTGCCAGGAAAATTTCACACAGGAGCTCAGTTACACATTATATAAGAGGAAATAATAATTCCTGATGTTATCAGACTAACTAAAATAACAGCAGATTCTTTCTGGGGGTCTTAATTTTGTGTGTTAAAGTAATTAGGCATAAAACCACACATATAAATTTCTGTTCCAAGGAGTCACATGTACTGGCTGCTTAATTTTCCTGATAGTACAATTATTAGGAGATGGGGGGGGGGGGGGTCTGAAACCAACTTTGATTTTTTTCAAGCCCCGTGGCAAACTTAAGTAAACTTTTCATGTGGTCCTGCCCATTTTTCCCACAGATAAAAACAAACTGTACCTACCCCAGTTACATCAGATAGAGATGGCAATTATCCTTAATCTAGGCTGCACAAAATAATAACGTAATGAGATTTTAAAGAGTACAATTATTGCTTAGGCCCCATCCCAGAAATATTAAATTCGATTATCATGGAATAAGGCCTAGTACATGTATTTTTAATATGCTTCCCAAGTGCTTCTCATCTGTGGTCTGGATTAAGAACTATTGAAACTCACCCATACCCCATGGCCAGCCAGAATGCAGTTGCTGACCGATGCTTCTCAACTTCAGTGTGTGCACAGAACACTCAGGGACCTTGATGCAATGCAGATTCTGATTCAGTAGGTCAGGGCGAGGGTCTGAGGGTCTGTCCTGCTAACTAGGTCCAGAGATGCTGCTGCTGCTGGTCCACACAGCACACATGGAGTAGCAAGGTACTAAAGCATTCATGAACGCCTACAAGGAGCAGAGGAAGGAATGGATCTCCACAGAGACAACCTCAGGGCTGACAGGCAGCTAGTACATACATGCACGGCCATTTCAGCTGTAAGAGTAATGAAAGCCTTTTGTCCAGATTGGTGAACAGCCATGGCTCTGAGCTCCCCCACCTGGCTAGCCTGGAAATTCTCCCAGAAAGCTCTGCGTACCACAGCCAATTCAGCAACTCAAGGGCCTGGCCCATCAGGGGACCTGCAGGACGCTCCTTCAGCACTAATGGCTTATTTTCCATACGGATGGGTCAGAGCTTGTGCTGAATTGGCTATTAAATCTTTCAAATATTGCTCTTGAGTACTATACCAGGACATGACCCCTGGATGGGTAAGACCTAGGAAAATGTTCAATTGCTGTCTTGAGGTTGTGTATGGTTGAAAGATGATCCATTCTCTCAGTAATGTAGGTGATTTTTGATAAAAAGAAGACATGAGATCATCAGGGCCTCAGGACAATAGACAAATTAGATGAAAAAAACATGAGTTGGGGTAGAAAAGGGACCTAACAAAAGTGAAAAAATAACAATGATTAATTATACAAGTTCATCATGAACAGGGAGACTGAATGAGGAAAACTTTGGTTTAATTAGAAATGTCACAAAACTGAAAAAAATAGGAAAGATTTGCTTTACTGTCCAGCATAAATCAGAAGCCGACCAAAAAAAAATTATGACAGCTTATCCATAACATATTATAATAAGGCTTTGCCTTGCTTAGAGAAACAAGTAATTGCAATGCACCACATGTATTGCAATAATCATTTCCTATAAAGAGGAATCTTTGGCTTTCAACATTTTTTTATGTTGGTATTTATTCATGTTTCATTATTTATTTTAAAAGACAATTTTCCAAATTAGTAGTTTTAACTCAGTGTCTCTAATATGTAAAGAACTTAAAGAAAAAATTAGAAAAGATCCTACATCTTTATGTTCTGTAAATTTCTCCCTAGTCTAACCAAGAAAGAAAACAATAACAACAACAAAACCCAAAGCTAACTGAAGATGTATGCTTGTGCTCTTAGAAGACAAATCTGAGAAAAGCAATTCTGAGGTTCCTTGACACCTCTACAACGCTAGTTAAACAGAGCAAACCTACAGTATAGATTCCATGTTCTAAGGCTGCAATAATTTTATTAGTTTTAACTCTCTAGTGTACCTACTCGGGGCCACTGAGTCATTTTAATACAGCATGTGAAGATTGCGTGCTTATAAAGCACCTTAATTGCCATCCATTAGGGCTGATAATATACATTGCTGTCAGACTCCTAATACTTGTAGGTGTATAACTTTAACAAGCTCTTTCCATCGACCATGTGCATTATTGACTGATCTTTGTCTGACTTATATTTACCTTAACATGTATTTTACCTTGAATTTTTTTAAAGCACTACAGAATGACTAATGTGATTTATGACTTTATTTTTCCTTTTCCTGTGGATCTAAATCAAATACAGTGACATTTTTAATGTACTTGACAAAGGAGGCTTTGAAGCTCAGAAACACGTAGGGCAAATTATTTGTAACCAAAAAACTATTTTCCACATCTTTCTCCCCTTTCTTGCAAGGGGCATCCCTCTCTTGCTTGCACTGCTAATATCAAGACCTGAAAATCCTCCCACCATATGGCAGAGATATTTGATCTTTTTCTGTCTAAGCCTGTGGTAGGGCTTATAGTTCACACTGTCTGCTATGTCTGTTTCCTCCTCAGGGGAGTCTGATTTCACATTCTAACTGCCCTAAATGGACTTTAGTTCCTCCTTGCAAGATTCAGAAAAGAACCACCATGAAGAATAAAAAGAAATGCACAAGCAGTGTCCCCATAACTAAAAGACACAGATCTCTGTGCGGTCAGCTGTGCTATATGGGCGTCTGAGGCTCTGGCAACCACCTTGTTCACTGATGTGATAACCAATCTTGAATACAAGCAGAAATACAGTATCAGACTTGCCAAGCATGCACAGATGGGGCACAGAAGCAGGTATTTCCAGCCCTCTGCTTATTGTACACAGAAATTTATCTGAAGACTTTCATGAAAGCTTTTCTAGAAAAACCTAATAGGAAAATGATTTTAAGAATATAATACAGTATATGAGAAACAGATTATTTGAGTTTTGTAAGTAATGTGTCCAGATCCAAAAGAAACAAAGTGTCCATGCAACAGCGCACTCTCAAGCATGATGGCAGCTTCCATTTTCCTCTCCATCTCCTCCTGACTGCTGTCTCCTCTTGGTGGAACTGGCGGGTGGTGCCCCTCCTACTGCTGCATACTGTGAAGGAAGCTGTGATGGCAGATGAGATCTTTGTGGAATCTGGCATAAAGTTTTTTTTGTTATGCTTTTAAACCTAGCAAAGGCTAATTTAACCACAGAGCGCCATCTTGAAATTTCAGACAACTAGGACTTCTATGAATAAAATTCCTTTCATGGCTATTAGGAGGTCCAACTACACCCCCCACACACATACAAATTTTGAAGGGTATATTTTAATTCCCAGGCAATAGAAACAGACTGACCAAGGTGGGTTTCAGGATGGAGCACACATATGAAAGAAGAAAGGCCTTCACTCAGGCCAGGATTGCTTTCTTCGAGATGGGGATAAGATCATGTCAGAGATATTACAGAAAACAGCTGAATCTTAAGGACATGAGTTGAGTATGTATAACTGTGTTGAAGGAAGGACTGGTGAGGCTGGCTAGACCTACAGACAAAGAGGCTTTTGGATATACTCTACTTTCCATTTCCTCCCTCCCTCTCCCCCAGCCACACCTTAAACTTTTAGCACTGTCCGGTGTGACATATATGATCCAGCCTTTTACAGAGAACAGCTTCTGTTGTTCAACCAGAAAGAAGAAAGGACGAGCAGAAGGAAAGTACACAATTGATCCTCCCTCAAAGAACATCTACGTTATGTATTTTTGACCAGTGTCTTAGAATGTATACCTATTTTAATAAAATAACTTTTTTCACAATAAACAAGAAGAAATAAAAGATGAAGCGACTCTACAGCACAGCTCGCCTCGAATGGGGCTTCTTGGGAGGACTACACAATTATAGTAACATTAGTGCTCAGCATTTGCTATTTTAATTGGTGTTTCACCTACATTTTCCCAAGTTATTTCTATCGTAGAAGTGATGAATTTCAGATTGTTTGTGCAATTTCCTTATAAATTGGGGTCAATGGGGTAAAAATATTTTTGACATGTAAGAAATTATTTAGAAAAGCATAGGGAAAGAAAGAAGAAACATAAAATAGATAACATGCTTATTCTCCGCCACACATAGACAGAAGGAACAAACCTTTATATGGACTTCCCCAGCTGGACAGAGAAGCACACTTGAAGCCAGAATACATTTGCATGGTGGTATGACCTTTTTGTTTAGTACATTTCCACCTTATAACGTACTTAGGTGGGTAGGGGAGCAGTGGTGGTGATGAAGGGAATTGTGGAGTGAAAAGAGATCACCCTATCATATAAATTTCAAGTTTCCCAGTTTCCATGTGAGCTACTGAATATTATAAATCTCTAACTTGGCATTGGTAATGTGATATGTTTCCACAAAGATCTATAAAGAGAGATTGGGCTGTCCCAGAACTGGAGTCTTCTGGTTCCTCTCATTGTGTACTCTTCAACTCTTGATAGTGTAATAAAAATACTGAGAGATTTACCTATTCTCAGTTTGCTAGAAAATATAGTAGGACTCTGAGATTGCAAAGGTAAAACCAAGTCATTTCAGCTAAGGGGTCCCTTTGTGCAGCCTCCTGGAAAACTTCCCTCTGGTCTTCCCATGGTGATCATTTCCTATGAATGATGGTGACAAAACATAAGCATTCCTACATTCATATTTTTGGTCTATTTTTTGTCATGTGCTTCCTTAACTGCTGTCTTAATATGGAAATTCCAAACAAGACATGTAGAGCAAGAGTCAAACTAAAATGACATTAGAGGCCAAGCAGGCAACATAAATGTGTGAAGCATGCCAGTTGGGCAGGGTCATATGTGAGCCCTCCCACCCCTTGGAGAACTAAAGAAAACATGCCCAGCCCCAGGGCTTAGAATTCCGAGTCACAGAGCTACACAATAAGAACATCACTTCTGGCCAAAGCTCATCTAAGAACCCACAAGCTGTTAATTTCAGCAAAGTAATAAGGGCCTCCTTCACATTCCTGCCCAGAACTGCATATTAAATCATTTCAGACCTTTATTCATTCACTCACCTGTGTATTTGCATGTGTTGTGTGTGTCTCTGAGTATGTCTGTGTTTGATTAGGTGGCATCATACCATTTAAAAGGTACTAGGCATTTAAAAATAAATCATGAGATGGCATACAGGACAGTGTACCCATATGGCCAATGCATGTTGTCTTGGATGCCTTGACAAGGATAGAATGCACTGAATAAGATGTGTGTAGGCTTCCAAATATCACAGTGACTCAGTGCATTAAAATGGAAGTACGTAGGCACAAGGTCCTAAAGCAGAAGGATGGAAGATGAGATACATGCCCCCAAAGACAACAGGAAATTGTTGGGGAAGATGACTGAAATTCTGACATAAGTCATGACCAGTGGGAGACAGAAATTTGGGTAGAGTTGGGTCAGTGAAAATTAACTGACTCCATTTGTAAAAGAGAAAATCATCATGGCACAGAGGTCTCCAAGATGAGAGAACATCACCAATTTTATTTTATTTTATTTTTCAGGACAGTGCATCAAAATAAGAGAAGGAGAAAGCAAAGCAACTTCTGATGTTAAGGAAGACAGAATCGAATTTACGAGCAAAAAAGTCTGGAATTCTAAAGAGAAGAGGCTTTCAGAAAAGAAGTAAATCCTGAAGAACTGCCAACTATTCCACAGCTGGATAGCTGGGGGCTTCAGAAAATCTTAGCTACTCTTTAAATCATATTCCTTATGAATATTCAGATACATATACTCTGACCCTGTGTAAAAATGTTGAAATCTTTTCATTTCCACAGTATGCCCTTTCTCCCTCTCTCCCTCTCTTTCCCAAAGAAAAGTATGCTAATAACAACTAATCAAACGCCTTAACACTTCCCTAGGTAGGTCAGCTATGAAGGCACAAGCCTCAGTAGAGACCTTCCAGTTGTTCCTCATCACAGAGAAACAAATCAGAAAGATATGAATCTGTTTCTTGCACTCAGGATATCCATTTAGTTCTCTTAAATGGTATGCCCATTGTAATCCTCACCTAGGAACTTTAGTCTTCTTTTAGATATGTGAGGGAAAAATGATCTTGTTTCAATTTTGCCCAAACACTCACAAGGTTAATCTGTCGGAACCCCTCTAGGAGCAAAGCACTGACAAGGTTTTGTCTCCAGTCCCTCCTGAGCAAGGCTGTTTCTAGTACATCTGAAAGCTCAGATGAATCTGTAATTTGGTCTATAGCAGTGCTGTAACTTTACAGGTTGGGCTGCCTTTAAAATGATGCATGACTCCATGTTTAAACTATAAACTCTAAATGTTGTACATCTGCATTCTAATCCAAAGCAGCTTTAAATACAGCAGCTGGCAGCAGGCTATACCTCACATAGCCTGCCAATGAATTCAGTCAGTGGTGTGTGTGTTCACAGCCATGGAATTATTTCTGCTGTAACAACTGAATTCACGTTGTTTTTTTTAACTTCAAGCTGATTGGTGGACTTGGATGCACTGTATTTATTTCTTTCATAGCTTTTGTTATATTTGACAGTCTCTCATTTGGCATCGTCTCCCAGGAACTGACAAGTCAACATATAAAATTTCATGGGTTCATTTTGAATTTCTGTATAGCGTCAATATACAAGGAAAACTGTATCTGGGTAGTATTTAGAGCTGTGATATGTCACCTAAGGACAGGAAATTAAGTTAGGGTAACCATTCAGCTTTAACATGCTTTGTTGTACTTAGGTTCTGAAACATAAAATACTTGACTTTTTGGTCCTCACAGCTGTTTCTTTATCTTTCCTTCTCATTACCGTATAAGTCAGTTGACCATCGTTAAGTGGATTCCATGTTTGTTTGTTTGTTTTTTGATTAAGTAAAACATCTTATGTATCTTCTGCTCACTCCGTGTATTGTGGCATCTCCACTATCCTACATACTTCTGTCCAATCACCTTTTCTATGCTCTGTTTTGAAGTCTTGTGTAGAAACTCTTCCATGGAGTTCTGACTTGCCTCAAAAGACACTGTCCACAAACTTCCTGATTCAACCACACAGGTCTAATTACTCTAATTACTCTACCTAAACACTCCAGTCACACCCTGATTCGAACTTTCTGCTCACTCTTTCCTCAATTCTTTTTTTGCTAAACAAATTCAGCCGTGCCTTCAAGGATAGGGTCAACTCATCTTATTCTGCAAAGCCTCTCCTGTCACATCAGATGCTCAGAGACAAGCCAAGAGTCTGGCTCCCATTCATGCCCAATACCATTACCTAAGCATATTACACACATTATCTCACATACTTCTCACAAAATACATATAAGGAAACCATTATCAGTCACTCCACTGTATATGTATGATGATTAAGCCACTTGTCCATTGTTACAGCTATTAAGTGGGGAGACAATATTCAAACCCTAATCACATCATTGCAGCACCTCCTCAAGACTTCTTGGAAATGTCCCTCATTCACTAATTTGGCCAACTTATATTTGCATATAATTTCCATCACCTCATACAAATCATAAGCCCGTTAAAGGCAGATGTCCCTTCCTAGTGCTTTATATGTAATAAACAGGATAATTGCAGTATACTTTCTCTCTATCAAGTATTTCTAGTTTTCTTCAGCACACAGAGCCATTGTACCTCACAACTCTTTGTATTTGGTATGATCATGTGACTAGTTGTGGCGAATGAAATGTGAGAGTGACTTTTTTCCAGGTGGATGCTTTAAAAAGCAGAGTCCAATTCACCATGACTTTCTTTCCTTTTGCTATGACTTTCCAAGAAGGTCCAGATGGATGCCCTGGGTCCTAAATTGAGGATCACATGCAGCAGAGTACCCAGCGGACCTATGCTGGCCTGAGAAAAAACAAACTTATGTGATTTTATCACTTAGATTTTGGGGGAGGTGCTTGTTATTGCAACACCACTAGCCTATCTAACTAGTAACAGTGCATACCAGATATCTGTGGAGGATCACGATAATGACTCATATCTGCAGGCAAAAATCAGAAAAAAACTCACCAATTATATTTAAAAGGGCCAACAAATGTCTCCAAGAAAAGTGGTAAGGCAAAAAAGCTTTGCACTCAGGAGAATTTGATCCTTAAGAATTTTCAGCTCAAATGTGGTCACATAGGTGCCAGATCATAAAAAGAGATGCCAGCAGGGCCAGTTTTGAATCAAACTCTTTTTAGACATTTTGTATGTATCACAATTCTACTGTTTAGAGCACCTATTACTTTTCTATTTTCCCTTCATCCAAACAACTATTCTGCAGTCCACTCCTGTCCTCATTCTTTTTCACTTTGATGTGTTTCTACTCTTCAGTTTTTAAGAGTCTCCAAGTGTGTACAATAAACTTTTTCATCCCAGAGTAGTCTTCTCTATGTATCACAGTTCAATTTCCAGTCTCTCCAGCTGTAAAAAAGAGAAATTGGAGAGTACTCAGCCTCGTTTAACCAAGGAGAGTGGGTGCTTTGGGTAACTGAATTTTCTCACTTAAATGGATGGAGATCTGCTCTCATTTCAACTTATACTGAACATATGGTTTTATTTCCATAGTTTAGCTTATAGTTTATAGTTACTATAACTATTGTTTACATATATGATCAAAGGTCTCCAGATCACTACTGTACATCACTGAATAATGTATGGTACTTAGCTATAGCTAAAAATAGTGTAAGAAATTATCTAAATATTTATTTCATGGTATTTCTCAAAGATAAAAACTCAGACAGTAACTATTTAATTTTGTAATTTACAGATTAGAAAGTATGCAGAATTCATTTAATAAAAATATGGTTACCGAAGAGTCTTAATTTTAAAAGTTCTAATTAACTGGAATTATCTTGTATTAATGTTGAAATAAGCATTCCCTAAATATTAGCTAATCAGAGTATTTATGGAACTCTTCTTAATAATGACTTACAAGGCCCTTTCTAGAGGAAATACATATGCTGATTAGCCATGTCAGAAGACCAGAGAAATTCATTTCGTAATTAACTGCCATAGATTTCCAATGTATGGGTGAGTGGTAAAGGGAAAAAGAAGGAACTGGGAGAGATTCCTGGGGGAAAATAATACATGACATTGAAAATGTACTCCAGGGGCAAGAATACGAGTGTCTTTGTCTTTCTATTGCTAAGACCCACAGCTGATTTGAGGCCTTCTGATCTAAGAGTCACTACAAACTAGAAACAGTTGCACTTGCTACTAACCAAATTAGTTTAGACTATCTCAGCCAGACTTATTGAATTCTCTCCAAGCCCCCAGAGGCAAAAAGGTGCTGCTGTACTTAGCTATTCAATAAGGTTTACTTTCAGGCCTCACTGGTGCGAGTTTCTTGTACATTCAGCATCATCTAGTTTAAACATATTGAGCTATCAATTTAAACTTGTTATTGTCATCGGGGTTTGAAAATTTAATAAGCAATTACCTGAGTACATTCCTTTATGTTTTTAATTTCTACTGAGATGTTGTTCCATTTTCAGACCTAAAGCAATCATGCCCTCTAGAATGTTTAATTGAATGAGTCCATAATGCCAGGCTTTCTCTTGACTAGATTTTTCTCGTGTGATTTATGAATTTGAATAAATAGTATCTTCACAGGGAGGGAGCCAAGAATATGTGAAAATTTCAATGATCTGATGTGGACAGATGATACAACTCGTTTTTTTTGATGTGGAGGGAAACAGCGGGGCTCCTTAACACAGCAATGCTTTTCCTATAAGGTAAATCTGAAGCGTTTCACCATCTTCCTATTTTCAGAGGTATTGTTACAGAATTGCTACATAACTGCATTTGTGTGTATACATTATATGTATACGTAATTGCATGAATGTGTGAATGTGTGTATGTATGAGGTCTGACAATTAAGTTCCTGACTCATCCTAGAAAGTGCTACATACCTCATTGCTGAATATCACTAAGGTCACCTTCAAAGTACTCCCCTGGGAAACTATGCACTGACACCAGCGTCTAGTCCACCCTTCAAAGCAATTTTGGAACTCTTCTGAAATAGCCATCAGGGCTGCTATCGTATTACCCCTGATGTCCTGAATGTCATCAAAATGTCTTTCTTTCAATATTTCCTTTACCATTGGGTAAAGAAAGAAGTCACTGGAGGCCAGATCAGGTGAGTGGGGAGGGTGTTCCAAAACAGTTATTTGTTTCCTGGCTAAAAACTCCCTCACAGACAATGCCATGCGAGCTGGTGCATTGTCATGATGCAAGAGCCATGAATTGTTGGCAAAAAGTTCAGGTCATTTTCATCTAACTTTTTCACACAGCCTTTTCAGCACTTCCAAATAGTAAACTTGGTTAACTGTCCAGTTGGTACAAATTCATAATGAATAACCCCTCTAATATCAAAAAAGGTTAGCAATACCATTGCAGCAAGTGTGCAAACTTAATACACATACATGAACACATATAGATATTTGCTGTTGTTCATCCTACACCATGAAGCAGTGGTCTTTCATTTACAGGAGTCTTTGCTTACAGCAGTATTGTAGAAAATAATTCTGAAAATTTAGGAAGTTTCATCTTATCTAATATTTGTTTTTTCCTTTTATATATATATATATGTAGAACAGGGATCGGCAAACTTTTGCTGTAAGGAGCTAAATGGTAAATACTTTTCTGTAAAGAGCTGGATAGTAAATATTTTAGGATTTGCAGCTATATGATCCCTGTCTCAAGTACTCAACTGCTGTTTTAGTGCAAAAGTAGCCACAGACAATACATAAATGAGCAGGTGTGACTTTGTTCCAATAAAACTGCATTTACAAAAACAAATGGCAAGCCAGATATATCTCACTGGCTATAGTTTGCTAACCTCTGGCCTAAAATATTTAATAGAACAAATATTTTTCTGTGTGTCTTGGGTTGCAGGTTCAGGTTTCTCTATGGCATGGGGCAAGTTATTTAACCGGTGAGAATTTTCTAATACATAAAACAGAGATGGGAACACTTCACTCTCAGCACACAGAAGGAGACTAAAACAGACACTGGTTGTAAAACAACTATAAATGCTAAAGAATTATACACACTGATGGTATTGTTATTGGTCTCCAAATCCTACCTATCCTTTAAAACCTACCTCAAGCTTCAGAACTTCCAAAAAACTTTTCCTGCCAATTCAACTTCAGTGATCACTGGTATTATAAACTCTAATCATGTAGTGTTATACCAGTTAGGCAATTCTTTTTTATATCACTGTTATTATATCACTTTTACTTTTATCATATCTCTGTTTTATTATTTAATATGTGTATAACTCTTTTTACTTTTACTTTTATTATATCACTGTTTTATTAGTTAATATGTATATAAGCCTTTGACTTTTATTATATCACGGATTTGTTATTTAATATGTGTATAACTCTGTATCCAAGTGGACTCAAAATATCTGGGCGATGTATACTGTGTGTGTGTATGTGTGTGTTTGTGTGTGTGTGTGTGTGTGTGTGTGTGTGTGTAAGAGGTGCCCTACTGTTTCAAAGACTGTGCCAAACACGTAGTAAGGTTAATAAATATTGATTAATAACAAATAAAAGAATGAATTGAGGATAGGGAAAATAGAATCAAATGTAATCTTAAAATAAATAATGGAACACATATATCATGCTAAGTTAATTTTGTATTTACCCTTCATTATTGCAAAATATATAACAAGCTAAATTATTTTCTTGTTTGCAGTAACCATCAGTCATCAAGTTAATTCTGAAACGAAAACTGGATGAGCACCTACTTACTGAGGCGAGTGCTTAAGCTTACAGGAGAGAACAAGATGATTGGTTACAGAATTCATGAAGACAATGCCTGAGATGACTTTGGCCTCAGCCCAAAGCCCATCTTGTTTATTAAATCTGCTTCCTATAGGCGAGATCGAGGACCTGGAAGCCTAAAGAAATGCCTAACACATAATAGGTACTTAGTTAACAAAGGTGCTTAATATAACACATAACATGAAGAAAAGGGGCAATTAGAAGTTAGAGGACAACATAATAATAGGTTACAGAGATCACAGTTGAGTTGTGTAGGAAATTAAACTTAAGCGATGTATTCCTAAAGAGCTTGACACTGAAAAGACAGAAAAAAAAATTTTTTAATGCAGAGCTAGGCCAGACTTTTCTAGCAAAAGTTTTCACTAAATATCTTCCATGTATTTCCATGGCATTTGTCAAGTTGTACTTAAATACTATGATTATACTCTCAAATTTTAGCTAAGCACACCCTCTCCCCCTTAATACTTTCTTGTGAAACTGAGTCCTAGTCTCACATTAGTATTTTGATAAAGTGGGAATTTTCATTTTCCTTCCCTTGATGCACTCTAATTTTAAAGAAAATAGAAATCATGCACCTTCACTCAAAACATAAATATGTCACATCATTAGAAGAAAGAATGGGAAATGAAGATTTATTTGTTGTAATTATGAACACCGTATGTATACACCCTACTTGAGTAGACGGTTTATAGCTGGGCTTTTAACTCATTCTATACAAGGCTAAATGGCTCACAAATGGAAAAGTAACTAGAGTTTCAGGGATCTTAAAACAGTATTATTCTGTTGGTCTTAAGAATGCCAATAGTACTTAACTATACAGCTTTAAAAATCCCAGGATCCCTTGTGTATTAGAAATCAAACAAGCCCTGTATACTCCATTTATTTTTGAAATATTCACAAAAGATGTTCCAAACGTAAAATGAAGTTAACTAAAGTCCTTTGCTCTTTACTCAATTGAGGCAGCAACTTGATCCTGATTAAGCTGAACATCCTTCATTTTCAGTATACGTTTTCTGCAGTTATAGGAGTGTAAATGAGTCACAGTCTAAACAAGTTCAATTTTATTGCTTGATTTGGGGGTGATGAGAAGGAAAGGGAGATGGGAAGTGAGCGTCACAAGTAAAACGTACAAAACAATCCATATGTAAACAGACTTCATATACCTCCCTTCTTATAATTATAAAGGAACTAGAATAAACTATGTCTATGCAAAGGCAGGGAGAATCCCAAAGAAGAAAGTTCCCATGGATGTATGACAGGTACTATACTTCTTTATTTTTGTGTTTCTCTCTCTCTCTCTCTCCCTCTCTCTCTCTTTTTCTCTCCTTTTCTCCCTCCCTCCTCCATACATACTCTAAGTTAAAGATAAATGTGCCAAGAAATCCTAAGAAGACAAAAATATGATACACCCTAGACTTCAAAAGTGAGGGGAAAAATGAGTATCCTGAAGAAAACCTTCAATATCAACCCTGCTACCAGATTTCTTTTCTAATCTAAAAATATATATTGCTTTAAAAAGCAAATATCTTATTCACTGACTGATTTCAACAAATGCAATTCCTCTGCTAATCTTTCTTAGCTCTTTTGTTCCTTCCATTACTTTAGAAATCTGTATTGTGGAGGGGTGTTCAATTAGATGAATAGCTCCCATTACGTTGTGGTTAATAAAAGATTTTATATTCTGAGATACACACAAAAATAAGTCAGAGTCAGCAGAGGATTTATGGGATGGGGAGCAGAAGGAAAATTGTTTATCTAACAGATCACAGTCTTGAAAAAGCTTTTATTGTCTTGGCAGGCTTCATTCCATTGCCTTCTCCTCCTGAGCCAGAGAGAGACTCTGTCCAGATTACAGATGTGAAAGCTGAAAAATACTTACAACCTTGGTCTACCTCCTCCCTACAATGCTGTTTTCAACAAGCTGGCATTCTGCAAACGCCTCTTTCAATAACAAGAAAGATGTTATCCAGAGATTAGAACCTCCACTTAAAGCGAACTTGTTTTCCTCATGTTCTGAGTGATGCTGGACAAGCAAATCTAGGCCTATCCACTGTTTGTTTCACCTATAGCCCAGCCCCACACCTGGTTATCCTTCTAATAAATGCTTTCCCTCCCACATAAAGTTCCCAAAAGACACGAAAGCCAATCTTTTAACTACTCTTTAAGTAGTATTTATTTTTCTCTACTTGCCCAGTTGAAACAGCTCTAGTATGCCCCAGAGAACACTGTTCCCATCCAGCTCAGAGGTGTATCAATTCTGATGCAGGCAGGTAAACTGAGGAGCCCTGGCTCTCAGAGAGAGAGCGGTAATGCAAAGGAGAGAGCCGACCACATGTGGGACACTGCTCTGTTCAGTGGGATCTAGAAAGCTCAAACTGATGACAGAGGACTGCAGGAAGCGATCCAAATGCAAAGGTGGCAGCCCGGCCATGTGGCTGTACAGCACAGAGGAGATTCCTCAGCAGCTGACGCTGGCAGACAAGGAATGTAGTGGAGACACTCCATGACATGGATATGAATGAATATGACTTTTGGTTCAAAAGCACCAGAGAAAAACTAAAGAGTAAACTCTAGTCCTGACTCTTGAAACACTTGTTTTAACTGCTTTTCAGGTAATCCAAATTATACATTTATGCATTATAAAATATCTGTGTGCTAATTTCCTCTTAAGGTATGCTTTGTGGTTAGTCTAATTATGTACATATATTGGCAGCCATTTAAAAAAAGAACTAACATTCATTTCACTCCCCAATAGGAACATCTTTTCTGGAAAGAAACCAAAACAAAGCACGAGGTCTCTGACTTGTGAGGACAGGCAGTACAGGGTGAGGCTCAGCATCTCTGTATAGAGAGAACTTTTTGTTGTTAGAGTAAGGACCTCCCAAACGGGAAACCTCAAAAACAGCTTTAGAAAAAGGGAAAGGAAAAGGAAAAAAGGGGGGCGGGGGAAAGTGGTTATGGGAATAAATGTAGGGGGGAAAATAACTCCTAAGAGGAACCTCAAGTCTAACACGCTTTAAAAACTTTTGAAGTTGTTCATTAGCTTTAAACTGCATGGGTCTGTCAAGAAACAGAATAAGGGTTGTCTCTTTAGGTGACCAATGTGTCGTGTGCATTCACATCCATGTCACTACATGAGTAAAATCAGCAAAAGGATCCCACTGTCCCTGTAGTTCAGCATTTTATACTTATCCACTCGAGTCTCACCAGTTCAGCCCACAATTAGCAGGTTCAAATCTGTGGCATAGTAATCAACTTCATGTCAAACGTGTGCCACAAAACTAATGTCATGCTTTCTACTTACATTTAATGCCTTCAGATCCCAACATGCCTGGGGTAGTTTGCAGGACTCCTGTAAATGCTCTTTCTGACCTATTAAAACAAAGAGAAGTAATGAATGACAGAATTCCACTAATCTGCACTTCCTCTCAGTAATCTAATAGGCAGGTACTTTATCATGGCATGACTCCTTCTTTAAAAATAAAGCATTTCCTGTGTACTCCTTTAAATGAATAACCACGAAGGAGTCCTTCATTCTAAAATATAACCAAAATAAATACCTTAGTTAATGTGCACATATTAACATTCCAGACTATCAGTCTCAACCATCTCTCAGAGTCGAATGCTAAGCTTTTCCATTAAAATGTATTTAGACCCTGGATTTTGTTTTGCAAGATCCTGAGCTGAGCTGTGAAAAACTTTCTAGGAACATCAATATGCTCTTCTTCCTGTGTAGCTTACAGCACTATGGGGAACGAAGTACAAATAATAAAATTTAAAAAAAAAAGAAGAAGCTTGCCACCTTCACTCTGGGATCTGGAACCCATATCTGCAAAAAACATTAAGATGAGAAAGGGGTACCGAGTCAAAAGTTAATGACAAATGGCATGCAGGTATTTACAAGCAGTCATTATTGGCACAAAATCTGTGCTGGATCCCCTAGCCCTGAGTCTTTGCAGTATAGAATAAGATTGCAAAAAAAAAAAAAGCAAAACACTTGCAGAAGCCCAAAAAGAATAAACTAAGCTAGACTCACTGCATTTTTCATATATGTTAACAAGGATATTGGAGACATTATTAAGTAGTTGAAGGATGGAGGAGAATAAGCTGATCCACAACTGTGCCAGCCAGAAGTGAAAACAAAGATGAGAAATAAGAGACAGAGAGAGGTAAAAGGGCTGATTTTGGCTCATTATCAAAAAATGTTTTCTGACAACCATGGCCAACCATCCAACAGTGAATTTAGCAAGTTGTGGCAACTCATCACTAGAAAGTTTAAAGCAGAAGTAGATGTCTGTCATTCAGGAATACCTTTGGAAGATATCACCAGCGAAGTGGTCTTGTGAGCTCTAATCCAGAGCAGTAGGAGACCCTCTGCCTCCCCATATACCTTCAAACTGATGTCCAGCACCCACTACCATAATTCTTATAGTCATAGAATTATCTAAACTTACCCTGGTTTTCTCGGAACCTATATATGCATCAGGAATGCAATCTCAGTGGAATTAACTCAACATAATGTCAACAATTTCACTTCCATGAATAGGGAAAGAACAGCCAGCTCATGATATAACCTTGGATGGGGTGCTTTCTATTGAATAATATAACACTATTTTTCTAAAGAAAACAAATGGAGAAAATAGAGCAGCCCTCCAGATAGAAAACCAGTGATGGTGTTACATACGCAAAGTACCAGATGTCTTCGTGTGATCTGGTTAATTGAAAGCCATAGACCCAACATCTACAATCAGCCTCACACATGACCTTTTAATTTGATGGTCCCATTGGTTTGCCCATTTCAGTGCCTGAAGCTTTGTATATTCTCTTTTTTCTTCATCCCAACCCTGCCCCTCCCCCAGCAATTAAGCCAGATCATTTTTTCTGTCTCAAAGTCTATGCAAACCTGTAGGAGCTATATCTAGTTAGCTCGATCTCTGAATGGAGACTGACTTGAAAAGTTCTAGAATTTTCGGTGTTTAATTTTCTTTAATTTGTGAAAGATGGAGAAGACTTAATTAATAGTTGGTAATATCATTTTGTTGAGAACAGAATCTTCCCGCTTATAGAAGGTGATGTTGTTGAAACTCTTTAAACATACAATTCCAACATGCTTGTGTATCTGGTTTCCCAGCCCTAAGTAAATTAGGAAGGAAAAAAAAAAAACTAAGTCGGGGTGCCTTAGGAGGGATACTGGAGGCAAACAGCAAAACAAAAAGAACAGAGAGAAGACAACTGGCACTGCCCAAAGAGAGGAAAGAAAATCTAAACAGCATGGGCAGAATTATAAAAATGTTGCTATGAAGAAGAATTGTAAGTGCTCTATTATTACAATAACTTGTTTGACAGGGAGGACATTATTGAGCCAGCAAACCAACACTTCACTCACCATAGTTTTCCCCTTGGCAATACTACCTTTTACATCAGTGGCATTCATTGCTTCAAAGGGCAGCAGTAGTCACGCAAGTTCAGGAGAATCATTGCTTAGCTTCAAGTCTCAAAATAGAATTTTTAGGCCAGTATAAGGCATCAGTTTGAAACAAGTATTTCTGATTTTGCTGGACCTAGGCTATATGTATTGAAAGAGAAAATAATTTTCTTAAAACGCCAAGAGAGGTTGTTTTGAAAATATGACATCATGCTATGGGGGATTTAAGATCACAGAATTTCTTCTGTAATTCATAGAACAAGGAAAAAGAAAGATATGATACAAAGACAGTTCTGTAAAAGGAATTGAAAAAGACCTTCTGGAATAAGCTGGAGAAGAATAAGAGAAGAGTAAAGGATTTGATGGGAATGATGCTGTCTGACTCTTATCTCTGTCCAAACTCAGGGTTGAACATCAACAGGTGAGGAAATCACAGAACTATCCAGATTGGTTTGGGGGAATCTAAAAGCATTGTGTGCTGGTACCTTGTTTCCCGAGGCCACTGTAAACCTCTCAGAATATCTGCAGGGGATATTCTTGGTGCCGTATGCAGACTGATTCCTTCGACCACTGTACGCACCCCCAGATGGTATGTGCTATGCTGCAATCAGTGCCCATTTGTCCCTCAGATGGCTGCCCCGACAGACAGCCAGAAGTGCCTGGAAGTTTGCAATCCCTTCAGGATGGCTAGGAGCCAATGACGATAGCCAGCGGACAAGCACAAAAGTCCAGTTCTCTTGCCTCCAACGTAAATGTATATGCCTCATGAGATCAGGCTATGTGCTGAATTTCACCCAAAATTGCAACCTTTCTTATCTGATTCCCCTTCCATATTCTAATTCTCCCCATCTCTTATTGCTCTCTCCAGGAAACAAGTTTTAAATAAATCACTTGCACCTCAATCCTTGGTTCAGGGTCTGCTTCTAGGAATTCTAACCTAAACGAGTTGGTATAGGAAGTGGTCCTACAAAGTAGACTCTCTAGATGGGATTCTAGAGTTGGATCACATACAGGCCAGATATCAATGAGGATCATATCACAATGGTATGTGGTGTGTTAATAAGCCCTGTCATGCTACAGTTATGGTGCTATTGTGTAGGAACCTGCAGTGAACTGGGAAAGGTTACAGGTAGAAGGGGATGTGCTAGCTTTTGCAATATCCTTGGCATTTGAGAGGTATAAAGGAAATAGTACTTACAAGAACTTTGAAATTAGTTGGCTGTGGCTAAGCGATGCATTGTAGAGAGAAAATGACAGACTAAAGTTAACTAATTACCGACTACAGCAAAATGTGAAAGTCAGAGAGTCTCCAAGGCATCATTAAGAAGAAAAAGAAAAAAACCCTTATAGCCAAAGGAGAAACCAAACTGATAGTCAGGTAAAGGACTTAATTGCAAAGGAGCAGAACTTCAGAGAAGAATGAATTTACAAGCTGGCAAGTTTTCTACTCCAAAGTCAAGTGCTCAGTAGAGAAACAGTGGAAACCTGACACGTGGGATAAGAATATCTGGTAGATAAACATGACTCCTTAGCACCCACTGATTCACTGGAACCTTCTGGATCTGTTAGAGGATAGAACAAAATTCCTCCACCTCATTGCTTAACGACTATGCAGATGCCACAACCAAGACAGAAACTTTGCAGAAAAAATGCTGTTCTCCTCAAAATCTGCTCCCAGCTTCCACCCTGGACACCAAACCAAAAACTAAGGGCAAGAATGACCCAACTGGGGAAAGTTATCCTGTTAAAGGAGAAAAGGTATTATACATTAAATGACTGTCAGGATGTAATCTGTATCAGCATAAACTGGAACAATAGGCATCAGAGTGAATGTTGAGGGGGAAGAGGGATAGTTAGAATATAGAGCCAGATAAGGGAATGTTTGCTGATTTGGTGACAACTGTCTCTGACTCAGGATTTAGCCTCCTAGAAAAGAACCCTGGATATGGATCCAATATGCAGCTTGAAAGGCTCCTGCAGGCTTGTTAAACCAATGGGATGCTAGCTAATGCAATAAGACAATAAAATGTATACAGACTGGGAAGAAATAAAACTGTCTTTGTTTTCAGAGGACAGGGTTCTCTATGCAGAAAATCTGAACGAACTCACAAAAACTTTTCTAGAAGTAATAAGTGATTATAGCAAGACTGCAAGGTATGGGGTTAATATACAAAAGTCAATTGCTTTGCTATATACCAGTAATGACCAAGTGGAATTTGAAATTAAAAACTATATAGCATTTATATTGGCATGTCAAAAATAAAATATTTGCATATAAAGCTAACAAAATATGTACAAGATCGATACGAGGAAAACCGCAAAATTCTCATGACCAAAATCAAAGAACTAAATAAATGGAGTGATATTCTGTTTCTATTGAGTCTAGTAGGAAGACTCAATATTGTCAAGATGTCAGTATTTTCTAACTTTATCTACAGATTCAATGCAATCCCAATCAAAATCCCAGCAAGTTATTTTTTGGATATCGATAAATTAATTCTAAAGTTTATATGGAGAAGTGAAAACAGAGTAGCCAAACAGTATAGAAGGAGAAGTACAAAGTTGGGGACTGACTCTAGCCAACTTCAAGAGTTACTATAAATCTACAACAATCAAGACAGTGTAGTATTGGCAAAGGAATAGGCAAATAGATCAATGTAACCAAATGCAGAGCCAGAAATAGACCCATAAATACAGTCCACATATCTTTCACAAAGGAGCAAAGGCAATACAATGGAGTAAAGAGATTTTTTTTTCAACAAACGGTGTAGGAATAACTGGACACCCACATGCAAAAAATGAATCTAGACATAGACCTTACACCCTTCACAAAAATAGCTCAAAATAGATCACAGACTTTAATGTAAAATACAAAACTATAAAACTCCTAGAAGATAACAGGAGAAATCCTAGGTGACCTTGAGTATAGTGATGACTTTTTAGATATAACACCAAAGGCATGATCCATGAAAGAGTGGTGCCTGGTATTGGGATAGGGCAGGAGATTTTATGTTAATGATCATAGTAATAAAGTTGATTTCCCTTAAAATAGAGGATACCCCTGCTAAGTGGAGGGAGAAGATGGCTAGATCCACAGAGGCCCCCGCATGGGCCAGGTTTCCTGCCGGGGGGGCTATCCAGTTCAGCCGGTTCCAGCACCGGCTTCTACCATAGATGAGGCTAGTAGAAGTAAGAAGGAGGGGGGTAAGAGTCAGAAGCTTATGTTGTTCATATGTCGGAAGGCCATGTCCGGTGCACCGACCAGTCAGTTACCAAAGCCTCCGATTATGATTGGTATTACTATAAAGCAGATTATTACGAATGAAAGAAAAGTTGATAAGAAGAAGTTCATTCAAATTAAACTTCTGCTTTGTGAAAAGCAATGTCAAGAGAATGAAAAGACAAGCCACAGACTGGGAGAAAATACTTGTAAAAGACACATCTAATAAGGAAATGTTATACAAAATACACAAAGAAAACTTAAAACATAACTGTAAAAAATAAACAACCTAATTAAAAAATGGACCAAAGATCTTGAAAGATACCTCAACAAAGAAGATATATAGATGGCAAATATGCATATGAAAAGATGTTTCACATCATATGTCAGTAGGAAAATGCAAATTAAAATGAGAGTCTACTACATACCTCTTAGAATGGTTGAACACCAAAAACACACCAAAGACTAGAGACAATGTGAAGCAACAGGAACTCTTATTCATTGCTGGTGGGAATGCAAAATGGTATAGTCACTTTAAAAAACAGTCTGTTTTATTGTTTGTTTGTTTGTTTGTTTGTTGTTGTTTTTTATAAAAGTAAACTTACTCTTACCATGTGATCTAGCAATCACACACCTTGGAGTTTACCCAAAGGAGTTGAAAACTTATGTCCACTCAAAAACCTACATACTGACGTTTACAGCAGTTTTATTCATAATTGTCAAAACTTGGAGGCAACCAAGATGTCCTTTAGTAGGTGAATGAATAAATACACTATGGTACACACAGACAGTAAAATATTATTCAGCACTAAAAAAAAATGAGCTATGAAGTCTCACAAAGACATAGAGGAACCATAAATACATACTGTTAAGTTAAAGAAGCCAATCTAAGAGGGCTACATATTGTATGATTCTAACTATATGACATTCTTAAAAAGGCAAAACTATGGAGGCTGTGGTTGCCTGGAGGTGTGGAAGGGTTAATAGGCAGAGTACAGAGGATTTAGGGGGCAGTGAAAATACTCCATGATACCATAATGATGGATATATGTAATTATGTTATATATCTGTCCAAACCTATAGAATGTACAATACCAAGAGTGGACTGTAATGTCATAATGCAACTATGGACTTTGCGTGATTATGAGGGGTCAATGTAGTTTCATCAGTTGTAACAAATGCACCACTCTGGTGGGTAATGTTGATAATGGGGGACGCTGTGCATGTGTGGGCAGGAGGTATACGGGAAATATCTGTACCTCCCTCTTAACTTTGCTGTGAACCTTAAGTTGCTCTAAAAAATAAAGTCTTATATAAATAAGGGGGGAGGCATGTTAAGTGAAGTGAAAATGCTAGAACTGACCTGACACAGTGTGAAAAAAGAGAACAAAAGTCTCAGAGAAGGGAGCATGCTACGATGTATCTAATATGTAAAACAAAACAAAACAAAAACAAAAACTAAACTAAAACTAAACAAAGTAAAATAAAATAAAATAAAAATATTAGTTGACTATTTTTACGAAGGCCTAGGGGACACTTACAAGACCTAACCAGACAATCATCTCTAATGTGCCTTTTAGAGCAAAAATTAATACAAGACCCACACTTATTTTACTATAATATAAGACCAGGTCTTTAATGTTATTATATTATATTATATTATATTATATTATATTATATTATATTATATTATATTATATTATATTATATTATATTATATTATATTATATAATACAATACCAGGTTTTATATTAATTTTTGCTCCAAAAGACACATTAGAGCTGATGGTGCAGCTACGTCTTCTATTTGGGAAACATGGAAATTGGTAGGGATCACCTATACTGTTGAGAAGTTCATATGGCTGTCTTCTGAAGGCTGGAACTGGTGATAAAAGACGCTTTTATGGAACAAGCTTACTAGTAACAAAAGGTATGAAAGATTCCAGGTGGCAGACATTAAGCATTAGAGGTGATGTAGGTGTAATTACCACAATGGCAGTAAGGTTGAAATGATAGCCAGGGGCCCTAGCTCTCAGAGATTCACGGCTAACAGATATGGCATGTCTAGAGCCAAAAGAGATGGGTAACAAAGAAGAATGCATGTGAACAAGAATGTTAAATCACCTCAATTAAGAGTTATGTTTACTTGCTCGGTTTCTACACCTGAGCCAATTTTCACATTTAGAATCCAAAGATTAAAAAACAGTAGGCCCCTGGGGAAGTAAGATGCAATAGCACAACATGTTTTAAAAGTAGTGATTCTCCTTGTTCTTTCCCAAAGGGACATGGACCTATTTAGCTCAGTAACTGTATATTCAAGAAAGAGGAATATACTGATCTTTTGAGGATGGCTGAATCTGAACTGATCCTGATACCACGGATGGAAAACAATGTCCTGATTCCCCTGTAAGAGTACGGGCAAGTGGATATCAAGAGATAAAGTCCAGGCCTAGGTTCAACATATAGGGTGTCCCAAGGATCCAGATTCATTCTATGGTCATTTTCCTGGTTCCTCAATATATAAATGGAATGTACAGACCAAGAATCTGATAAAACCCTAACACTGCTTCATTGATTGGTGCAGTGAGAGCAATCAGTGTACCAAAGTATATTTGTATCACACACTATTACCTACCATAGGACATCCATTGCAGAAGAGCAACTAAATAATTAGATGACCAAGATGAGTCACCAAGTTGATATCAGTCAGCATTTGTCCTTGATTACCCGAGTGCTTGTACAATAGATTTGTAAAGAGAATAACCATGGTGTCAGGATGGAAGCTATTGATGGGCCTCCTTATAATCAAAGGTAATCTAGCTATTGACACTAAATCATTTTGTCCAATATGTCAGCAGAAGAGACTAATGCTGAGTCCCTGATATACTACCATCCCTTAAAGAGAAAAACATGCTACCTGACGGTAAGTTTAGCACTCTTGAAAGGGAAGCAATTTCTCTTTATCGGGATTAAAAAAGGAAAGACAGTGCCCTCCCCTGACTACAGTGGCTTGGCACGTACCACATCTGAGGGTTCACAAAATATCTTACTTACTGACATAGTTCCT
The DNA here is from genome assembly GCF_057876585.1 of Rhinolophus sinicus. Lineage (NCBI taxonomy): Eukaryota > Metazoa > Chordata > Mammalia > Chiroptera > Rhinolophidae > Rhinolophus > Rhinolophus sinicus. The sequence continues at coordinate 79,699,100 of NC_142503.1, read as the reverse complement.
GCAAAATATCCCCTTGGACCAAAGGACCCACTTTACTGTGAAGACTGTATAGCAGGGGGCATATAACCAGAGGATACACTGGTCTTACCACATACCACACAATCCAGAAACTGCTGGCTTAACAGTGTGTTGAAATAACCTCTTAAAGGCAGAGCTAAGATATCTCAGAGTTGACCTCCTCTGAAGGTACGGGATTATCCCTCAAGACTCAATATAAACCTTAAAGTAACAGCCATTACATGGTGCTGGGTCGCCAACCAGTATAATACGTGGGGTCCCAGAACAAAGAGATAGAAACAGAGTTTCCCTGCCTACTGTTACTCCCACTGACATATTTGGAGAATCAGTGCTTCCCATTTTTCTGTATCTGTATGCTCTGTTGGTTTAAAGGTCTTAGTTCCCAGAGGGCCATGATTCCAGCAAGTTACACAGTAAGAGCCCTACGAAGTGTAACATTTTTGTTGCCATTGGCTCTTGGACTGGTCATATCAGTAGACAAGTAGGCAAAGGAAGGGGTTACCATCTTGACAGGGATAATTGGTGCTTATCATCATAAAGATTTAGTGTCAGCATTATATAACAGAACAGGATTTGATTCTCAGCATCTTTTAGTGTTCCAACAACCAGCTTTGTATCAGATATTGTATATTTTCATTCCAGCATTTCCACTCTAAAATCATAGTCTTGCCTGTAAATCACAACAGGTGCCACATTTGGCGCAATGCCCCAAATGACAAGGTGGGACAAACCACACCCCCGCAGATACAAAAATTCTTCCAAACCAGCAGACGTAGGAATCTGCCAAACTGGCAGAGACTAGCCATGGTATGGAACATAACTTAGAGAGGAGAAGCCCCTGACCAACTGCCAACACTGCTCCAGAAGCTTCTCTTGTTCAACACACCCCTGGTAAAAGAGTAGAAAAGGGGAACAAACCCTGACCATGGAGAATTTTCTCCAAAGTGACGATGTTTTGAACTACACAGTTCCTAATATAACAACATATCAACGTGAGTAGAGAATTCATATCAGACTGAATATACTGCCTGGAATGCAAGAAAGTAGTTATTTATTCTTGGAAGTTTAAGTCTTCAATACAAAAGCAAGTTCAGTTACATAAAATTCACGAATATTTAGGGTTTTGCACATCTATATCTTTAAATTTTGACCCACTTAAACTCCTGTTAGAGTAAAATTTAGAATTTTCAAAGTAATTTCTCCCACCTAATAATAAAGCAGAACTTTTCATCCCGTTAAGAGAAAAAAAATGATGCTTAAATGGTTAAATGATTTGTCTACAGTCATAAACAAACTAGTTAATGCAGAACACATATTTAAAACTAATTTGCTGACCAAAAGTCCAATTCAGTTTATTCTCAAACCTTGGAAGCAGTGTTAGGACTTAGTAACTGAGGCGAGGCAAGACAGTTCATTTTGATTCTCATACTTCTTTTACATTTGTAGTTTGCTCCCTGTAGTGTACAAACCAATATTATTCCTAGCAACCCTTGCAGCCAAATATTTTTATCTGGATAACTGTAAATATGTTCATGAAAGGCACTGCTTGTTTCTTTGAAGAAGTACTTTAAAACTCACCTAATAAACCCGGCATCCTGGAGGCTCCAACTCAGTTTTCAACAAACTTTTCTGCGTATCAAAATGACCCTCACAGGTTTTCAAAAACACTGACATTTGGAACCCACTTCATCCCAGAGGTTCAGATGTAGTTGATCAGAGAATGGGTCTTGCCATCTGTATTTTTAACATTTTCTCTGGATGATTTTCATGCATAACCAAATGTGAAAACTCCTGCTTCTACCTGACTTTGCTAGTCCTCAATTCTGGTCTCACATTTTTCTTCTCTCTTCTTTGGCTTCTTTCTCCCCTGACTCCTAGTTCATCACTGGATTTGATCCATCAACTCCCCAGTGAGTCTTCCCTTGTGTAAAGCATGTGTAACTATGCTAAGGTCCTGCAACTACTCTGGGTTGGTTTATATCAACTCAGGTACATGAATCCAGTTAGCATCCCACCAGGAAGATGTCTTGCTTTCGGCCTCACTCTCAGAGGCAGATATTACTTCGTCCAACCTGAAATTAAGTAGCCTATAACATGATCATTTAACCAGTGAGTGGCTTTGACTCCCAGTACATTTCTGATGTGGCTTTTCTACATTGCAAAATAAACTGATATTAATCTGCTTTCCACCACCTTCTCATTAACATATGGGGGCATAGGGTAAGCACAGCGCAGCCATGAATAACTGTCCTCTTCCTTGAACCTTACCTTTTAAGTGGGGACAAGCTACTGTAAATCCATGAAAATGGCCACTTAAAAATGACATCAGGCCTCTCTTGAGCTTTGCCTTTGCTCGGGGCCCACTCCACACTCTGTGGAGTATACTATCTCTTCTAATAAACTACTCTTTCACCACTTTAAAAAAAAAAAAAAGTGACATCAATCTTAATGGTGTGACCATATTTTGACTCCCTGAGTAGAATATTTATGGAGATTTTATTTACCAGAAAAGTAAATAAGAATACCGCATTAACCACCTTCTGTTCCCAACATACAAAAACATGATTGGGTTTTTTTAAATGCCGAAATAAATACTAAACTGCTTGGTGGTAATGTTAAGACAGTCACTTATACTTAGCTTAAATATGTTTTCTTTTAATTCAGTAGTCAAGGGAGGGCTATCTGACTAGCATTTTCTCAATGACTTTAAAGACTCTATGCTTTGACTAAATAGAAGCAGAAGAAGGTCATGATCCATCTTTTTAAACACGTGGAGGCCATGTCAGATAGGAGGCAGGTACTCTGGAGTACGGGGCAGACATACGTCCACTGCTCTACTCACTCACCAATTCTGGAAAACTTAATCTATGAAACTTTTACACACTATATATTTCTCTTACTCCTACCTACAATCAACATAGTCACTCTACATGTTCATAGTGAAGGAAAGGTGATTATAGTCATTTAAATGTATCACAGAGTAAATCCAAAGTAAATCAGAAGTCCTCACACCCCCATGTTAAAGAGATGGCATACGTGACACAGCACCAACTCTGCTGTGCACCCTAGAAAAAGCACATCTGCAGGCCCAGAACCGTGATTTCATTCCTAGCGTCAAATTTAATCTAGTGGTATCTGTAAGGCATTACCTCCAAAATACATTTGAACAATTCTTCATAAAAGATTTCCTAATAATAGGCAGATGACATGAAGAAGAATAGAGTCAGAATAATATTTACTAAACACCCAGATTCCAGATGTACTGATCGAGTCACAGAGCTAGTAAAACTAACAGGTCCACTAATTAAACAGAATTTACTGAACACATCCACATGCATCCTTCATTTAATCTAGATTCAAAGATTGAAAATAAAAGAAGCATTATAGATCAGAGATCACTATCATAACCTTCCCCAAGAAGCAGAAGACGATAAGTGAATAGGCCTAGTCCCCCTGAGTGGCTAGAAACACGATACTATTAAATCGAAACACAATGATAGAAATAGTTCCCGATTTTGTAAATTTCATTAAAGTGCCTCTTCCAAAGCAGCAAGTTTAATAATTAAAGTTCCTGAAGTACTCATTTTCAAAGGTGTTGGTCATGCAGGTAATCTGACTAAACAATAGTAGATATGGTCAAAGGTACAGGTAACAATTAGAAAAAAAGGCATTGGCTTTTGGAAGTATGATATCAGGGTATTACACAGTTCGTCTCAGTGCAGTTGTTCTGCCCGGCCACAGTTTCCAAATGCAATGGGTTATGCTACAAGGCAGCTTTGTGACCTAGAGCTTTATGAGAGTGATTTCTGAATATACCATTTACCTCCCTCCTCTTCATTAGAAATGGAAAAGTCTTCTATCTCAAATAATGGTAAAAGCCCAATATTATGTGAAATCTAATATTGCCGCCAAATACAATTCAGTAATATCCTCATGTAATTGTACGACTTGAAAGATAATTTGGGTTCAAGTCAGTTTCTTTATAATTTTATCCAAGAAATCCAGTCTTCACCTTGTACCTTGTGATGTGATGAGAATGAGTCAAAGAAACACCTCTCTAGCTCATCGGCTATAAATAGAGCTCAAGGGGTTCTAAAAGGATGGTCATCAATAAATCAATAACTAGGCCACTTGATTGAAAGGTATTTATGACTTTCCACTTTGCACTTAACAATTTGAACTTGAAATGACTCAAAAGACAAAGTAGAGCTTTCTAATCTAATTTGTCCATGTTGCGTTATGTGAAAACGCTTGGTAGCGTCTTTTAAAAAGAGGTAAATTTTACCCAGAGTCTCTGTGACACATTAGAGAGAAGTGGCAAAGGAATGACCTCTCATTCTGATTTCAAGATCTGTCTTTAGTTCCACAGTTTCAATGTTCCATTCTTCTCAGAATCATTTGATAACATTAGCAAAAAGAAATTCTGAGTGAGACAGTATAATGTGAAACTATGACTGCCCAGGAAAATAAGGTTGACGATTCATTCATGTTGGAGTCCCCGGTTCATATCTGTTATGGCATAGATTAATGCCCGGATGCACAGCTAGGAGAGAGAGTTGAGAAGATATAAAATTTTAGAAAGAGAAAAATCCCTATATGAAAATATTAAAGGGATCATGTAGAACTCTGAAGAGTAAAATAATGAATAAAAGAAGTCCAGGGAATTCTAATGCTACCATCAGCACGACAGGGTAGAAGAACTAATTAGGACGTGGGGAGGGGAGTGTGAAGGAGGAGGAAGCATACAGTTCAGAGGATGTCACTAACTAACTAAGTCTCCACATCTAAATAGAAATTTAGAATGAGAATATCAGCCCACAAAGTCAAGGGTTAAAGAAATCAATCTTTTGAAATTGCTCTATTCATACTTAGCTTCTATTTTTATGCCCCCAATAACACCAAACAGCAGAGATTAGTCCATTTTGAGTCTCCTCTCCAACTTTCCCTGGGCCTGCCAAACCTTTTGGAGGACTTTGAGGTACCAAGGTATGATGTGGGGTGACAACACTGGTCCTCTTTTTCTTTTGTCTATATAAGTACTACCCAAGACAAGTCTCTCCTCTGCACACAGAACACCTTTGGGTCCTGTGACTCTCTCTGCTATTTCTCAACCCAGGAGATGCATTCATTCCTCCCATAGCATCCGAAAATCAGGAACTTCAGTGAAGTGTTCTCCATACTGATACTAAAGCATATTGTTGGTACTTCTTTGAAATTTTGTGGCTGTGCTAAGAACAACCTGGAATGTAACCACAATGCAGAGTTCAAGAATGAACACAGAAGATAATGTGTGGGGCAGGTTTTGAAAGACAATTGAGAATAGGTCAAAGGAAGAGGGAGCCATGGAAAGCAGAAGGCATTCTAAGCAAAGGAAATAACACAAGCACAGGTGTATGGGAAGTAATGCAAGCTGGTATGTAAAGAGGAAGTGTAAGAAAAAGCAGGAGATGAAACTGAAGGTTGAGGCAAACTCAACTCATGTAGAGCCTTAAAGCCGTGTCAGGAGTTTAGACTTGGGTATAAACTTCAGGACACTGGGTACTTCAAGAATGATGCACACAGTGGAGAACAGGCTGAACATTAATAGGGAGGAGGCACGGCAAATCCAGGGATTTGATTCCACTGTCCTGTCACTGTTCTCAACACCAGTTGTGGTGATATAAGCCAGAGTATTACCCACTCAATCTAAAACCCTATTTTGGCAGCATTGCCCATGAGGACAAAAAAGGAAGATTTTCCTAAAATTTCTCTTTGCTTCTGCAGGAAAAATAATCATCTTCATCAATGTTTAAAGTTGCCTTGTGACTATATCTTAAGCAATATATGACAACTTACAAGGTATAAGTTATAAGATAACACAAGATATCTTATTATAACTATACCATATTTTCCCAAAAATAAGACATAGCCGGCAAAAATTAATATAAGACCCGGTATTATATATTATATTACATTGTATTCTATTATATCATATTATATTAATTATATTATATTATATCATAATTATATTATAAGACCCGGTCTTATAGTAAAATAAGACCGGGTCTTATAATAATTTTGCTCCAAAAGACACATTAGAGCTGCCTGTCCAGCTAGGTCTTATTTTTGGGGAAACACAGTAGCTTATCTGGTATATAATAGCCTAAATTGTCTCTAAAAAGATTCAATTCTATATTGCTTTACTAAATAAAAGCTAATGTAAGTACATGAATATATATACAGATTGACTTTTTAAAAAAATTTTTCCATGAGTGAAAAGAAATCCATTTATAACACCATTAGAGTATACCATGAAGAAAAGAATAGAGTACATCATGAAGGAAAGTAGAAATAAAAAAATAAATGATAAAGTTAGCATCTGACTGATATGAGAAAATGCAATGTCAAGAAGCATTATAAAATTATGAAATGTTTTTGTTAGAAAATATTTCAAATGTACAAACAAGTACAGAAAGAACACTTACTACTAAGCAGATTTAACAACTCAATATTTTATCATCTTTACTTTAGATTTAAGAAACTAAGTTTTCCAAATATACTTGGACCATTTTGCAGCCCTGCCCACCATTCCTAGAAGTGCTTCCTCAAGTTCAAGTGTATCTTTCTGTAAATGTGTGCATCTAAAAAGAGAGAATCCTTCTATTTACATATGTAGCATCACATTATAGCTTGCCTTTTTCCCTAAAAATTATGTTTTGAAATTAACCCAGGTTGATACATGTAATCTGGTTATCCATTTATTTATATCACTCATAATTTATTTATCCACTCCTGTATTAATAGATTTTGTGTTTATTTATTTTTTTACTGCTACACACAATGCTGCAAAAAGCATTCATGTACTTTTGTTTTCTTTTCTTTTTTTTTTTTTTTTTTAATCCCTATGCAATAGTTTCTCCAAAGCCTATACCCAAAGAGGAATCACTAAATCATTGTCGGAGCTTAGTCAATTTTACAAAAAAATTACCAAGTGGTTCTCCAAAATCATTGCAGAATTCACACTCTGTTGATAGAATATGTGAGACTTTCTGTTTCTTCATGTTCTTATCAATCTTGATATTATCAGTCTTATTTTCTTACCAGTCTGATGGGTCAGAATAAATCTCACTGCGGTTTTAACTCACATTTCCCTGAGTACTAGTGAGTTTGAGCATCTCTGTTTGTGTTAATTGGTCATTCTCTGTAAATTGCGTGTTCACACCTTTTGCCCATATTTCAAAGAGTTATCTCGACTTTTCTTATTTGTGTAAATTCTTTATCAGTTTTGGATTCTATTTCTTTGCTCAGTTTTATGTTTTACAAATATATTCTTCAAGTTTGTGACTTGAATTTTTTTATGAAAATATTTTAATGTAGTTATCACATTTTCCTTTATCAGTTATGCTTTTTGTGACTTCAGAATCACATATGGTCCCAACATCATAAAGAAAGTCTTCTATATTTTCTCTAAAAACTCTTTAGTCGCGTTTTTGAAATTCATATTTTTATTCCTTTGGAATTTATTTTTGTATATAATGTCAAGCTGAGGTCAAATTATATATATTTTCCCATATGTATAAATTACCGTCTTGGTACCATTTACTTAAAGAGCCCTTTTCCATTGCTTTGTGAAGGCATCTAGCTATATGCCAAGTTCTCATCATATGCTTGTTTCTGAGCTCTGCTTTTTGGTTTTTTGTTCTCTCTATGAGGTAATAATACAGATGCTGATTTTTCTAAATAATAACTTGAAGGTTTAAAAAGTGTTTTAGGCCAAATTTCCCAGATCAAAATTCAGTTGCCTCTATAACAAATATTCACTAACATTCATTTAGCGGCAGCATATAGTAGAGGGACATGCTTCAGTTTCAGACAGCCCTGGGCTAATCCCAAACTGGCCAGGGGCGATCAACATGTGCTTACCTATTCTCTGTCCCATGTTCTTATCTGTAAAACAGAGAAAAAGAAAATAATCCCTACCTGTTTATCATCTAATACTTTGCTTATCTTCTTCCTTTCACAGACCTTGTTATAAGCTATAATTTTCATTTGTTTACTTATTTAACTCTCCATATAAACAAGATTATATAACAAGTCTATCCAATTATTATTATATTCCCAGTGCCTATGATCGTGCCTGATAAGCAAGATATAAGTTCATAAATGTATATTAAATGGTGGACAAATGAGTGAATTACTAGATGTAAAGGAGAAAGTTTAAAGCAAAACAAAAAAACTTTGTAAATTTGCTATGAATATACATGTTGCAATTCTAGAATTTGTATCAGCCTATATTTAGAGCCATTTATTTTAAGCACACAGGAGATAAAACCCTTAAAACATATTAATAATACTATAAAGCCTCGTGATTATTTCATGCTAAGAGAAGAAATAGATATTCCACCTCCTAAACATATTAAGTGGTAAGAAAATTGCAATATGGGTGAGAATTGTCATGAAAGGTCACATAAGGACTCTCAGCAAATTCCTAAAAAATAGATAGCATGCAGACAAGTTGCAAAGATGCTACCAATAAGGGGCAGCAGGGAAAAAAGGCTCTCACCAGGGAATGAATATGAAGTAGTTGAGATGAGAATTTAAAAGGTCAGTAGGTATGACGAGATATAATGTGAAATTTTAACATTTCCCCCACTAAAACGCCTCCTCTTTTTTCTGCTATTTTAAAAGAGGAAAGTACTAATATTGTACTTAAACATTTCTCTGTGGTAAACAAATTAGGTGAGAGGTTGAAATTCTGCATTCCTCCAATATCAGGATACACACACAACATTAAAGCCTAATTGGCCTGCAATCTTAGGGAAACCAGCCCTTCTGTTGGATATCCGGTACTTCCTGCTCCCTGGTAGGATATGCTCTGAGCTTTCTAACAGTGATATTGAAGTAAAGGGATAGATTTTTCATATTATTTTAACACTACCTTTGAGTATCAGATTAAATTAGCATAAACGGGCTGAATTTTGTAATTTTTTCCAAGCATAAATCTTCCTAAATTGAATTTGATTTTCACCAAGTCCATATTTTACTTCAATACTTGGCTCTCTATCCTCTGCAATATCAAAGTAAATTTTACTTGTGTTTAATATTAAGAACAGTGTGGTATTTCATCAAAGTGGATGGAAATTATATAACAAAGTCTGTCAGCTGATTAATTAGAAATGTATTAATATGATTAGCATTTGCTTGTTTACTGACTACAGAAGTCCAGCCACTTTTCAGTTAGCCTTTCTGGGTTCTCTGTCTCTTTCTGGCTAAAGTTCAAATTCTTAAAACTATGGTAAAGACTTAACTAAGGAGACAAAAAAAAAAAAAAAATTGACTTTTATTTTGTGTGGTTAAGGATCTTGATTCCAGAAATAATTTGGAGACCCTTATGATGTTAATTTAAAAATTCAATTTTTAAAAAGTCCAGCTGACCCATCAAAACATATTTAACTAATCAAAAACCACTAAAGGACAATGAAATAGACTTTCTTAAGCAGATGACCTAATCAGGGTAAAGTTCTCATCCCCACACATTGAAAATATTTTCATCATCAAGTATATTTAAATAAAATTATTATGCATTAGATATCAATTTCTCTGTTTTAGAAAATGAAGTTAAATAAAAATAAACAAAACTATTTTTAAATGCTATCTAAGTAGAGTTAGTACAAATCCCAAATCAATACCTCAAGAAAGAACTTTCTAGAAGTTCTTATTCTTTCGAGAAGTTATTTTTCTCAAATAGATCAGTATTATCAGTATGGTGACCTATCTGTCAAACCAACTGGTTTCATAGTGGCCTTTACCTTTTTACTGCAAAGATCTCTCACAAATTTCTTTTCTGATTTTCTTACATATTTTTCAATTATATTATTAATTCTGTCTATGCAAGCAGAGTACTTCCAACATTCAACCCATACAAGGAGAGTTCTAGAATTTTTATAAGTGGCACGCCAGTGAACTGGTTTAGAAGGGGGATGGGAAAAGAAGGGGAGAAAAATATTTAGTATAATATTGCTGGAGACAGGACTCTGTTTGAAGTGGGGATAAAACTTCTCTCGTGGTTGCTTTTCCTCCCTACCCTCTTATTAAGGTGATAATAAGGACAAGAACCAGCTCTCCCGCCTGAATTCAATGTGCTTTCCACTGTATTAGAAAGCATTTAGTGTCTCTGACCAGAGGTTTCCCTTGGTTTTTCATTAATCTATCTAGAGTGGTTAAAGTCAGAAAGTAGTTGAATATATGACTCAAAGATTTTTGTATGATACCAGTATGACATTATATATTTCATAATCAACTAGCATAAAAACCCTAAAATGCACTGGCACCAAATTTTGGAAGGTACTAAGTGATCTTTCTTAGCATCAGATTTACTTTTCTAATTAGTTTTCTATGCCTAAACAACAACAATCAGGTGAAATTTCAGGAAGTACACTGTTTTTCATTTCAATATAAGAAACAAACATATATAAAATACCTGCTCTACGAAAATACTTAAAATAGTTCCAAAATTAGCCAAAGATGAATGATTGTTTTTTCCCTTTTAGAAATCTATGATCTTTAGTTTCAGTTTTCAATGCGAAATTCAGAGCTAAAGTTACATGTAATGTTTTCAGTTGGGTAAGGTTACTCATTAACAAAGCTATTTTGTATTTATTAAATCATTTTGATTTTTCCAGTAACTCTTTAAAATCGGTATGGATTACAAGCAGCAGTGTGCTCATATAGCCTCTCTTAAAACAGCAAAGTCAACAATAACAACAAAAGTACCCTGATTTGTAGCATGTGTCAGTTTCCATGGTGTACAAACTCCCACTGTGGCCAATGTTAAGCTATTGTAACCATAGGTCACCAAATGCAGAATTGGAGAAGATGCTCACCATCAGCCGTATCTTAAGAGCTGGCTCCAGCACACTACGATGGCCTTAGTGATAGGAAGATCAGAGATCCTAAGTGACTCGTATGAAGTCACACAATTAGTGAGTGGACTCAAATCCCAGTTTTCTTAATTCAAGTTCAGGAGTTGTTCCATTATAGTAAACTGACATCAGGTATCTCAACTTACCCACTGTGACAAAGTGCCTAAAATAAGATCTTTAAACTGAAGGTGTATTTTTTTTTTATCTTATGCTATCAGATAGTGGTGCTCTGCCCACTAAGTCTGTCTAGTCTCAACATCAACTTTCTACCTTTCTCTAAACTTCTTTAATAGTTTGGTGAATATAATCAATAATGTTATAAAGATTTTGAGGTGTATCCGATGGACATTTGTCTTATTCGGGAGACCACTTCATGGACCGTGTAAATGGCTGAACACTGCATTCAGCTGAAGCTGAATAATAACAAATCTCAACTATAATTATACATATATCATATATATATATATTATATATATATATATATAATATATATATATATATGATATATATATAGGAATAGAGTCAGTTGAACTGTAACAGCTAGCTATATACAATGTCAGAGCGGTGGTAGATTAAGGGAGGGGGGTTATCACTTTGTGAGGGATGTAAATGTCTATTACATTATTTTGTACACTTGAAACTAATAATAAAAAGGAAAATTAAACTTTAGTGTGGTTTTAAAGATAATTTTAGAATAACTTAAAAGTGACAAATGATTAAAATAGACTTTGTGACATATGCCTCACTTATTATTACCAATTTCTTATTATCCAGTTCTGAATCCTGCTAGCTCATTCTTAATGTTCAGGATTGTGATTGTCAAATTGCTTTAGTCTGCTCATTTCTTATTGATTAGCTGCTCCCTTTCAATCTCGGGGGACGAGGGAGGATTGTTCTTCCTTAATAAGAATTATCTGAGCTAATCTCAGATTAGTCATAATTAGCCTTTGGAAAACCTTACTGTTGTCCAAGATCTTGCTTTCTCTAAAAATTAAACAAAGAGAAGAAAGTAGGAAAGAAAAGAAAGAAAACATCAAACAAGGTCTGTCCTATAGAAGCACACACATTTTCATGACATATTTTTTCCCTCAAAACTGAAAAAAGTGAAATATCTATTCTATGAGGGGTGTGCAAACTGTTTAAGAAATATCTCATATTCTGAAAAAAAAAAAACAACACGAATGAACAAGAACATGCTCTTTATCAAATGATGAAATATATTATAAAGACACATGAATTAAAAGATTAACTAGGTATAGACAGATTAATAAAAAAGGGTAGATCAGATTTCCCAAAATATGTGCAATTAAAATGCTTCTCCAAAAATTTTCCATGGACAAATACTCATTAAAAATACTACCCTCTTTATCTACCTCTTAAAGATTTACAATCCATTTAGTATAATAAGAATCTGAGCAATACTACTCTATAGAAACCTGCTTAAACTTATACAACCCTAAATTACCCAAACTTACATGACCATGAATCCTTCTAAAAAGAATCCCTAAAATTATCTTACAACGCACATTATTTAAAATACGCTGGAATAGAGAATTTACTGATAGACCTAAGTATGTATGGGAATACAGAAAAAAATTTGAGAGATATATTAATTTAGTCAGTAAGGATGGTGGGAGGAAAATTATGCTAGAACAAATGACTTTATTTTTTTTTGTATTTATTCCCCCCCCCTTTTTTTTTATTAATTTCAGGTGCACAAGACAAAGTAATACTTAAACGTTTATCATTTATATCCCTCACACTGTGTGAACCCCCCTGCTCCCATCCACTATTCTTCTGACATCTCACAGAGCCATTACATTTCCACTGTCTCTATTCCTAATGCTGTACCCCACTTCTTGTATGTACATACATATATATACATATACATATACATATACATATACATATACATATACATATACATATACATATACATATACATATACATATATATATATAATTATAGTGGTCATTCATTATTGTTCAGCTTCAGCTTCAGGTGTACAGTGTGGTGATCAGGCATCCATATCATCCCTGAGGTTGTCTCCCAAATGGGAAAAGTGTCCATTGGGTATCCTTCAAACTCCTTACAAAATTATTGATTACATTCTCCAAATTAATTTTCAAAACCCCGTGGCCATCTTGTGGTTACTGATTGTTTTCTAATCCCCTCACCTTCCCCCTTATCCCCACCCCCCCATCTAGCAATCCTCAGTTTTTCCTCTATGTCTCCAAAACTGTTTCTGATTAGTTCATTCACTTATTCTTTTCTTTAGATTCCACATATAAGTGAGATCATATGGTATTTGTCTTTCTCTGTCTGACTTATTTCACTTAACATAATGTACTCTGGGTCCATCCATGTTGTTGCAAATGTAAGATTTCTTTCTTCTTTGTGGCTGCGTAATACTCCATTGTTATAAATGTACCACAGTTTCTTAATCCAGTCATCTACTGATGGTCATTTCGGTTGTTTCCATGTCTTGGCTATTGTGTATAATGCTGCAATAAACATAGGAGTGCATAAAGATTTTTGAATTAGAGTTTTGTATTTCTCTGGATAGATACCTAGGAGTGGAATTGCTGGATCATAAGGTAGTTCCATTTTCAGATTTTTGAGATACCTCCATACTGGTTTCCATAGTAACTGCAACAATCTGCAATCCCACCAACAGTGCATTAGCGTTCTCTTTTCTTCACATCCACGCCAGAACTTGTTGTTTGTTGATTTATTGATGATAGCCATTTTGACTGGGGTGAGGTGGTATCTCATTGTGGTTTTTATTTGCATTTCTCTGATGGTTAGTGAGGTTGAGCATTTCTTCATATGTCATTTGCCATCTGTATGTCCTTTTTAGAAAAATGTCTCTTCATGTCCTCTGCCATTTTTTAATTGGGTTGTTTGTTTTTTCGGAGTTGAGTGAGTTTTTATAAATTTGTGATATTAACCCCTTATCGGATATATCATTGGCAAATATATTTTCCCATTCAGTAGGATCCCTTTTTTTTTCATTGATGGTTTCCTTTGCTGTGAAAAAACTTTTTAGTTTGATGTAACCCCACATGTTTCTCTCTTACTTCCCTCGTGCGAGGGGATATATCAGTAAAAATCTTACTCCAGGTAATGTCTGTGAAATTTCTTCCTATATTTGCTTCTAGGAATTTTATGGTTTCAGGTCTTACATTTAAGTCTTTAAGACATTTTGAATTTATTTTTGTATATGGTGTAAGGAGGTGGTCCAGCTTCATTTTTTTGCATGTGTCTGTCCAGGTTTCCCAGCACCATTTATTGAATAGACTATCTTTACCCCACCGTACATTCTTGCTTCCATTGTCATAGATTAAATGGCCATATAGGCATGGATTTATTTCTGGACTCTCTATTCTGTTCCATTGATCTATGTGTCTGTTTTTATGCCAGTACCATGTTGTTTTGATTACTGTAGCCTTGTAGTATACTTTGATGTCAGGTATTGTTATGCCTCCCACTTTGTTCTTATTTCTCAAGATTGCTGAGGCTATCCGGGGTCTTTTATGGTCCCATATAAATTTTAGGATTATATGTTCTATTTCTGTGAAAAACGTTGTTGGTAGTTTGATAGGAATTGCGTTGAATATGTATATTGCCTTAGGCAGTATGGACATTTTAACTATATTAATTCTTCCTATCCATGAACATGGTATGTGTTTCCATCTATTTGTATCTTCTTTCATTTCTTTCTTCAGTGTCATATAATTTTCTGGTACAGATCTTTTACTTCTTTGGTTAAATTTATTCCCAGGTATTTTATAGTCTTTGGAGCAATTGTAAATGGGATTTTTTTTTTTTTTAATTTCTCCTTCAGATGTTTTATTATTGGTATATACAAATGCAACTGATTTCTGCATATTAATTTTGTATCCTGCTACGTTACTAAATTCATCTATCAGCTCTAATAGTTTCTTGGTGGAGTCTTTAGGGTTCTCTCTATATAGTATCATATCATCTACATATAATGACAATTTTACTTCCTCCTTACCGATTTGGATGCCTTTTATTTCTTTTTCTTGTCTGATTGCTATGGCTAGAACTTCCAGCACTATGTTGAATAGAAGTGGAGAAAGTGGGATCCCCTGCATCTCTGCAGATGCGGGCTGCGTCTCCACAGCCACAGGTGCGGACCATGTTTCCGTAGCCGCAGATGCAGACCACGTTTCCACAGCTGCCGATGTGGACCGCATTTCCACTGCCACAGATGCGGGCCGTGTCTTCACTCCGCTCCCTTCCCTCTTCCCCTGCTCGCCCAATTTGCCCACCTTCAAGTAATCCTTGCATGAGTCTCTTAGCCATTCTGCATGATGAGCAGAGAGTCCTTTGATGGGTTATAGATGTCCCATTTGTGATAAGATCCAGAGTAGAACTCAAAAAGTGTGCCCCGTTGCTGCCACTGCTATGACCAACTTTATTTTTTTTAAATTTAAAGAAAGAAGCCATTTCTCACTTCGTATACCAAAATAGATTTCAAGCAAATACTCATATAAATTTAAAGTAGAAAAACTAAAGCTTTAAAGAAAGAAAACAAAATATTAGTTAATATGTTTAAAATATTGGGAGTGGAAAATCTTTCTTGACTTAACACTGAAGAAAGAAGCTATAGATATCACTACATAAAAATTGAAACTGCTATTCAGCACAAAAACAACATTAGTAAGGGTAAAACAAAAATTAAAAGTAACTGGTTAGGGGCTAGCCCGGTGGCTCAGGTGGTTAGATCAATAATTTTGACTTGAGCAACACGGAGGAAGACTGTGATATCAACTTAGATGGGAAAGACTGAGAGATTCATTGTGAGGTATGGAGTATCAGTAAAGAATGTTTCTGTTTTGACTAGTTATGTTTGAGATGCCTACTCCATATCCAAGTAGAGATATCACCCAGGCAAGTGCATATGTGATTTTGTAATTCCCGGAGAGGTTAGTTCAGGAAAAAATATATTTGCGAATCACATAATTAATAGTTACAGCAAGAAACCAGAATGTGATTACCAAGGAAGCAGGGAGAAAAGACACAACTGAATCTTGGTCATGCTAAAATTAAACATTGACCCAGAAAAGACTAAAAGACAGTCTCAATCCTAGTTCTGCAACCTTTCAGCTATACAATTTTACTTATATTAGCATCTCTGCTCCTCAGTTTTATCATCTGTAAAATGAGGATAATCACAATAAGAACTCCTGAGGTCTGTTGGAGGATTGATGAAGGTAACTATAAGTACAGAGCACCCTCTCCAGCACATAGGACGTACTCATCAATGGTTTGTTATTTGTTTCATTGCAAACAGGTCCACAGTTTTAACACCAAAAAGCATAGAAGCATCCTAAATTACTTATGAGTAATAAAATTATTTTTAACAGTGAAAACAAAGTTATATGCAAATTGAGGAAAAGGAAAAACTAGAAATAATTTTAGGTTGGTGTGAAATTAGTAGTTAAAAACAGAAATCAGATTGATTTAGTTCCAACTCAAAAAAAAAAGAAAAGAGAAGAAAATTATAAAGGAGTAAGTTCAAAAACTGTTAAGTGAAAAAGGACCTCAGAATGTAACCAGATGGCATCTTAGAGGTTCTTATGTTTGGACAATAGACATGTTAGGATCTCAGCCACTGACCAACCCTCTATGTTAATTATTATATCTCCGTGTAATACATAATCCATGACATACGCTTGCCATGTACCTCTGAAATTCAGATATAAGGTTTATTTTACCATTTCCACTGAATTATTTTTGAATTAAAGCATCCCTCCACTACATCTTAATTATTGATACTGAACATACTACAGGAATAAATAAATAAATAAATAAACAAACAAACAAATAAATAAGGCAAAAACTACATTTTCATTTTTTTCATCAGGTCACTGAAGGGGAAAAAAAGCACTCACAACTGAATGTTTTCTTCAAAATCTGCTTAAGGCAATTAAACCATCAACACATAAATTACTGTGAATGGTATTGAGATAGGTATAATTAATTGTACTTTGAATCAATATTGCAACAAAAGGATGTCAAGATAGACTTGAATTCTCTCACTTGTTTTATTCATCTAAATCTCAGAAAAACATTGCTTTTCCTCCCAGCATTCAGGGGTAAAGTAATATCCTGCACTACCCAGAGTCACATAAGATTTGAAGAAAAGACAAAAACTCCCTATCTATGTAGTCACTTATGTGCAGCTGCCGAACTCGCCACACAACAGCTGGGCAATTATGACTATCACCCTTGTTTTCTAGAACAGTCTGAAAATCATTTGTATTTAAGTTACAGCTTCAATGCTTCTGCTATGTGTTAATTCTCTCTTCTCTTTATCATCCCTTCCCTCTTTGTGTTCTCCCACCCACCTCCCTCCTTCCCTATTTCTCAATACAAAATTATATCAAACCCACTCACCATCATTTTCCCTTAGAGGAAAACAGTGTTACCTTTTATTGCCTGTATAGTTATTTTGGCCCTTAGAAAAAACTTTCGGCTTGGATTTTTCTATCAAAAATGGATTTTGAAGGCAATTTATATACATCTTAAAGTTTTTCTAGGAATACTGGGAATTTAATTCTCACTCTTTATTTTCAAACTTCTCTATGCATATTTACTATAAATATTAAAGTGAAGGAACATAGAATTCTGAACTGTGAAAACCCAAGGAAATTGCAAACTTTTTTTCAGTTATTTGAAAACTATATATGATGACTTATGAATTTATTCATGTATTTCTCTCACTTGAAATAATGTTTTAGTCTGTGCCATCCTATCCTTTGATCTTAAAAATACATTCTTACCAATTGTAGGGGGCAAACCTCCACTTTCTGTACACCGCTCCAATCATTAAAAGAAGAAACCCACAAAGATCCTGATTCCAGTCAAGCCAGGGAAGGTTTTGTGTCTGGGGTCCCTCAGGTACAGATGATTGACTATTGTAGGACGAAAAGGATAGAGGGGAGCAAAAAGAAAAGGAAAAGGAAAACCACAGGCTGCATGCCTTTCTGTAGAACGAACAAGATGGAAAAAAGCTGTAGACATTTATTGAAATACCATATATCATTGAATCCTTATATCAACCCTTTGACCTTTCTCATTCACATCTTACTGATAAGAGTTCAGGAAATTGAAGGCCAGAGGGTTTAGGCAGAAGGTCACATACCTAGAAAATGGGAAGTGGGAGGACCAGGACTGAAGATTAGATCTGATAGATTCCAAGACCCAAATATTTTTCAGTCTATCTTCCCTGGAATGTTTCCATTTGTAAGTAGAGCAGTGAAGAATCCTCTTTCATTTGCACAAGGACACAGGCCGTACCTTTACAAGTTTGTGTGACATTGTTATCCACCAGAGCAGCAGCCAGGACTACAATATAGGGGTACCATTGATCAAGGAGCACCACAGAAGTTAACTTGCTAGTGTCTCTTTAATGTCTCCCTCCATCCCCACTAAGAGTCTTGGCCACCAGGCAGGGGAATTCCAGTAGCAAGGAACTATCAAGAGTCAGCCACTGTTGGGAGCTAACCGGAGATGAAAGAAGTTGAACTGGGGTCAGAGAATCCTGTCAACACAGTGAGAACAGCATGAGTACCCACGGAGAAAGCAATTGTTTAATTACTATCACAATGAGAACACTGGTAGTGGTCACTCCTCTTAGCCAGAGGAAGAGGACATGAAAAGACTGTTTCAAAATCCAAGATCAGTAAAATGACTTGTGTTCTTCGTCATCATCCTTTGTCCCTACTTCCAAACTGGAATAGAAATGTAGACAATTTCTCATCATTAGCAAGGCTGAACTTAGGGGAAAAAGCTAAGATGGAAGTTTTAACCTGAACTATACTGATATTTAAATAGCTGAGACGAAACACAGAGTGGTGAAAACTACTTCAAATGGTAAGGAGACGGAAAGAAAGATCCAGCCTAGCATAGTTGGGAATAAAGAATGGAAAAAAAATTAAACCTTCCATATGAACCCATAAAACTTCTGCTTCTATATAGGACAAAGGTATTATTATTATTATTGAATCCTCAGAAAAAAAAACAGTGATGTGGGTAAATGTCGCTGCCACTTTTCGGGCTGGATAGTTGACATTCAGAGACATAGAACTTGACAATAAACAATTAGTACATGGCAAAACCTGGATACAAACTTGGGGTTTTTTAAGTACAGACTCCACTGCAAACCATGATGTTATATTGCTTTGACACAAATTAACAACACACACCCCCAAATCTTTTCCATTTTACACTGTGTTAACATTAATTGATTTCAATGATGCACTGTTATGTAACCACCAGAGAAGATATTTACAAATATTTTTTTTAATTAGAAAGGATATATGATGTAAAAAAGAGGTATATCATAATATCAGCCATTAAAAAGAGTGCACAAACAAAATGTATTGAAGAAACTACACCGTATGTCAAAATGTTTGACAATGAGAATAAGAAATAGGAGTTATGGCTGACTTTTTCTGCTTCTTTACATTATATGTTTTACAAATTCCCTCAAATGATATCGAATGACTTTATAATTACAGCACACACACACACACACACACACACACACACACACACATACACACACAAAGTTTTTTGGGGGGAAATTGTTCTGCTATTTTACTTCACATGCTGCACATGTTGTAGAAGTATTGTATTTATTTAGCTTATTCTAAATTTACTGAAAGTAGCCCTAAAAGATTTAAAACTTAGATGTTTATAAAACAAGTAACTTAACCCAATAAGGAACACATAAAAGGGCAGCTGAGTGATTTTCAATTGAGAGTTTACAACTTCCATTCCACCTCTTAAAACATAATGCCATTTTTAAACATTGCCATGATGCCAGATTCTGGTTACATATGGTTGTTTCAGTTAGTAATAAAGAATGTCCAGTACATAACCTTACTGTCTAGATAGAGTTCGATGAGAGTCCAAAAAGGTGTAATTTCTATCAGCAGCTTTTTCTGAAGTGACAAAACACGAAAACTAAACTTATAAAATCACCACTATCTCACAATAGAAGTGTAGCCTTCAGTGGGCACAGAGTGAGCACACATTTCATACACAGAGTTACATGGAATCCATTCACACACTTCACAGCCACACACGAAAGCTCCTGGGGCCTCTTGCAGCTGTCTGGAAGCCACTGAAAAGCCATTACAAGTCCGAAAGCCATGAGAGGCACTGAAAGTCCTTTTGTTTTAACGCCACATTCCTTTCCAGTGCCTCTCAGATTCGTTCTCCCTTGCTCAGTGTTTTTGGTAAAGATCCCTCTGTGTATAATATCCCTCTGAGGTCAGAAAAGCAATGTAGTAATAACCATTAGGGCAATTGTCTTATTACACATTCCCATGTAATTCTGCCAACAGGCAGACCAGAACGTCTGGCAAAATTATTTTAATTAGAATGAATCTAACCTGCAAAGCATACCTCAGAGAGGCAACAGGCCTTGAGGTCCATGAGTATGTAAACAGTGCCAGGAAGCAGAGCGCTCATTTCACTGGCTTCTCCTTTCAGCTCCATTGATGCAACTGTATCTCAGTTTCCCTATTTGCAAAATGAGAAAACAAAGAGAAGCATCCCCTTCTGAGGAATGGGGAAGGATCTGCTCAGTGTTTGCCTGAGCATTCTTGAAAGACTTGACATCACAGGATTAGTAGATAGAGAAGGTTCTGAAAATTACGAGTTTCATATCATGGATATAATGGTAGTATTATCATACGGCAGGGGCTCCCTAGTATCAAATCTTATATAAGACAGTAACTAACTAGAGGTTAACTTGAAAACATGTGCTCCAAAGTAATTCTAGTCACACAGCAGTTGTCTGAAATATGATTCTTTGGGGAATTTTCTCTCCATGACCCTTGCTCTATTTCCCTTGACCTTTATATAGTTTTTGCTCCCTGCAGTTTTGTGGTTTCATTGATGACACTATTTAGGTGTTTTTTTTTTTTCTTCCTCTAAAGAATTTCTAATTTAAGTATTCTACTTTTTACATAACCTCTGTGTTTGAAGATAGGAAATATAAACTCTAGCTATAGAAATTTGCTACATTTAAAATTATCCAATATCATTTAGATTTGGGGGATAAAACAGCATGTATTTTCTCTTCCCTTTAATAGATAGCTTTTGTTGAATTTCAGATTAAAAAAAATATTCAGGAAAACAAAACTCAGGGAACAGCGCTTATTTATAGAGGAAGATAAAGGAAAGACTTAGGGGAAGAGAAAGTATTAAGTAAAAGAAAAAGAGAGGTAGCCTACACTTTGTGAGTACAGAAAATAAGGGCATTGTGGGATCTTTGTTCTACAAAGTGTGATAGCGGAGGCTACCACATACTACATATGATTAAGGTCGAGAAATTGGACTAAAATTTTGTATATTGGAATTCAGACGGAAAATGTGAAGCAGCTCGCAGGATGAAGAATAGGGAGTAAAATGTTACAAAAAGATATATTAAATGTATATGACTATATATTTTTAGACACTAAACTCTAGTGCTGCTCATCAAATAATAAAAATATATACTCATGCATCTGATAACCTTCAAGAGTTCAATAGTCTGTTATAAGAAAGACAAAGTCAAGCTGGTTGACCTGGAATGACGACTTTTCCTACATGATTAAAGAACCAAAAACACTAAACATAAAACATTTCTGAGAACAGCTGGGGAAATTTACAGCGCTCTGTAACTCATATCTTTTAACACCAAGACTTAGTGTCTGAAGACTTATAAAAAACAATAAATAGGCAAAATATATAGAAGTGAACATAACCTAGTCTCACTGCAGATCAAACCATTCATCCAAAAAATTACTTTATGATCTGTGTAAACAGTTAAGGCTCATCCAGGCGCTTAGATTTTAGCTATAAGCAACTAAATGAAAACTCTAAGGGTGTCCAGTATTTGGCTCTCAGACTTTAAAGGTTCAGTTAAGATCCATGTAGTATTTTAACCTCCAAATGAAATCTTAAGTTGTTACCACCTGTTGAATACGCATATTTTCATTCTCTAAATACTGGCTAGTTGCTTACAATTCTTTGTTTTCTAGCCTTCTTTTCACCAGTGAAGTAAACTCCATTAAAAATTTCTCTTTTTTATTCTTCCCCTGTGAAAATAATTCTGACTGGGGTCATATTAAATTTCCTGATGGATGATTTCTGAAAATTTATGTGCTTGTTCCTGCTCTATTTTAGAACCATCTGCTTTCCTCACAAATATTTTCTTTCCTCTGTAGGACAGGCCATTTGGCATGGATTCAGCACAATAAGGGGGGATACTCTATAGCCTATAATGAAGAAATTAAATCAAGTCAGCTAACAGCCCAACACTTATCTATATATTTTAGAATTTCAACATTGAAAAGCCCCAGTTTCGGGGGCAGAGGGAGGAAGATTTGATAGTGGCATAAACACGCTAATGTAGACCCATCAATGGTAGAAGATGGCTTAGCATTTAGTTTACAAAGGATTAGCTGATTCTTCCATAAAAGGAAACTTAAACGTGTACCTGGAAATAAGATGCTGAGGAAAGAGGGAGGTAAGTGATGACAGAGTTACTGCCTGGACTCTGTAAAGTATGGAGATGGGAGTTTAAGTGCCAAAATACCTCTGGACCACCCACCACCCACTCCACCCACCAAGAATAAAGCAGCCTCTGAGGAGGACACAAAGCCCATGGATGACTAGGAGCTAAGAAGAGAAGTCTGTCAAGATGACCCAGACTTGAACTTAGAGGAGATTAAAGGAGAGCTGTGATCACTACATTCAATCCATTCGATAACTACAACTCTAGAGAACATGGTTAACAGAAAGCATCCTCAAGGTCAGATTTCCTGAAGAGTTTTTATAACCATGTCCCTATGAACATAGAATGATCTTCAGAATGAATGGTGGAATCTGGCTCGTTAGCTGGAGAGTGCCACATGCTCATGTAAACTGAACAAGAAGACAAAAGTGGATGACAGAATAGATGAAGAGAGAGCCTAAAACAAAGGAACTAAAGTATGCAGAAAGAGTGGATGTACAAGAAATAGCAGAGGAAAAAAAAAAAGAAATAGGGGAGAAATAAGGATAAAAGATGGAGTATGATACGATACGAATAGAAGAAAAACTAAAGAAACATGAGAAATTAAAAACTTTTTCTTAAAATAAAGCAAGTTAAGAAGAAATGCCATCTTTCATCAATTGCAATGTTATTCTAATTTAATCTAATCTCAAATACTTAATGAAAAGAAATGTCTAAAACCACTTCTCCTAGTTTTACCTGCTTCCATGACTACTTCATATTCTCAATCTGCAGTTCTACTGGTTGGGGAATTTCACAATTTTCATCTATATCACGTTAGTTTCTTACAGACAAGCACAATGGAAATCCAAACTTGTTGTACACACAGATATATTTGAAAAGCAAAAGTATACATTTCCTAATGCCATAAAAACTCCCTATATTTTTGAAAGTCATTGCTTCAGAGATTGTTGGTTTCTTAGACAAAAGCAAAGAATGAGACTCTAACATGTTCGTGTCACTTCCCTTCAGCTTTGTAGTTGGATAACGGCTTCACTCTGTGGTCATCACCAAGATTAGTGTGAGCAGGCCTGATTTCAGGGGCTTTTGCTGTGACCTGTGATTGAAAAAGTAAGTGACCGACATTCAACAATTATCCTCTTTCCAGACTTCATGGCCTGTCCATTGATGACATGGCTCCAATTAAAGGAACCCCTGAATTGCTGGTTAAAGTCCAGATTCTTGGTCCCATTCAAGAATTAATGATTATGAATCTGGAATGAAGGGAAATTGACTTTGTAGTAAAGATCCCAGGTGATTCTAAATTCAGGCATGCTTAAGAACCATTACAATAAGGAGAAGTCCTTCGAGAATAAATCATGTGGGATTTCCTTTTTGCATTTTGAGTGATACATGACAAAAAAGAAATATTGTGCCATGACAACTACTGCAATAGACTTATAAACTTCCACTAAAAGATTTTTAAAAAATTGTGTATCAAACTGTCATTTGATCACCTTCAAGAAATCTATTAATATATAGAAGCAAAATAGTATCCCACGGGAACAAGTAGACTTGAGGGAAAAAACTGCAATCGTGATTGCTTATTAATGGAACCAAGAGCCAAATGTTCACTACAACCACCTGTGAACAATCCATGTTTGACATGTGACTTGGAAAGTGGTCATTTGTTTTAGCCGCTATGGCCAGCATCTCTGTAGATTTATGGTGATGCAGATAGAAATTCATTTCCTTAGCTTAGTCCAATAGGAATTAAATTCTCAATTTATGACTTTATGACCTTTGCCATAGAAACTAGTTGAATTCTATAAACAGAAAATTGTTTTGGTGGTGGTGCAATATGCAGCCACAGAAGATGAAGGACTTGAAGAAACAGGGAGTATTTTCAGTCAGGTGTCTCATGTGGCATAAGGAAATAAAAAAATAAAATCTTGGATAATCTAAGCATTGATTGAAGTGTTTTCTTAATTCTTCCAGAGCTATCAGCTACTCTACAGCTTTTTAGATTGGCACCATAAGAGCTAATTGGCTGAATTCTTTTTAAAGTTCATCACCTATAATTAATGGACTGGGAGTATAAAACTTTTCAGGTCTGAAGTTTATAATCTCTAGGATTTTAAATGTACTTGACCTCTATCCACTCCTTTCCTTTAAACATCATATTCATGAAGAAATGGAAAATAATTTGCTACTCATTGTATTGATTAGCCCTGAATCCCAGTACAGAGCTGAAACGTTTTAATGTTAGCTAATCTGAGCCTCTTTGTCCCAGGTATTTTTTCCTACATTGCACTAGTATCACCCTCTTCAAAACATTAATTAACAAAACATTCATTCTCATCTCCACTTTGCTGTGATCCCTCAGGAGAGCAAAGATTGACTAAGGCCCTTCATCTTAATATCCTCATGGACATTTTCTGCTGCGTCTCACAATGACCTAAACACTGAAAGGCAGTCTCAGGTGAAAAGATTTTTCTTTATTTTTACAATAAAAATAATCTTATGAAAAACACTCAAATTTTAGTAGAAAATAAAATCTAGGACTACGTAGAAATTTTTAGAATGCTGTGATAGTCTTAAGAAATATCATGTAAAATAGTATACATTAATATCAATACCTGGCTATAGTAATACTTATGAAAACTAGTTTTGATTATTCTTTTAATAATGAATAAAATATAAAATAAAAATAATGAACTGAATAAAAATTAAGAACAATCATTTATTGAATATATGCGTCAAATACCATTATATAACTTTATATGCATAATCTCATTTCATGCTCCATTTTACAGACGGAATACATTTTCAGAGGATAAGGAATCTGCCTAAGATTATCATGATACTTGGTAATAAAATTCGAATTTAGGTCTGGCTGACTACAAAGTTCACCTTCTTAAATATTATACAAACTCCTCTCTTCCTTAATTTGGAATGATTTTTTAAAAAACATGTGTTATTAGATGAGAATGATCTTTCTCAAGAATTAACACTGGCTTGTTTCCATCTGTGACAAAAGGAAAAGATGCTGTATTTACAGTCAGAAAGCCTACCTTGTTGGGACACTGCCATTTACTCATTTTTATGACATGAAACGTCACTTGATGTCTCTCAGCTTTAGTTTCCTCTTTTATAAGTTGATGAGGGTGGGTAGGTTGTGGTATTATATCACCTCAACTGCCTGATCCATCCAGAGGAATGGATCCAAAGGCATCCAAAGCCAAACTCAAGTGTTAAAACCACCACTACCATACATAAAGTACATGACAGAACAAGCTTAACTGCTTATTTCATATTTTATAGGAAAGAAGATGGATGGAGCTGGATGTATTACATTATCTCCAGGAATGTGAGCTATTGTCATGGTGCAGAATGATGTCTGAGACCAGAGAAAGTAGCACACAAGAAATTTTCACAGTGGGAAGAAACCAGCCTAAACATTTCGGAGATTTAAGAAATTTTGGATTACTTAGACTTAAAATACAAAACGTGAAAATTAATACTCTTTTCATTCGTCACTGAGAATAAAAATTAAGCCATTTTCATTGGGTTTGGCAAAATGTTGCCTGTATCCCCACAGATCCTCTCAGTCAAATTTGTCTGTTGGCACCATGCAAAGGAGGTAGTATATTTTATTTTGAAATTTTGGTATGATTATAGCTATATAAAATTTCGCTCGGGCTACCACTTTGACCTTAAAACATATCCTCAGTATGCAACATACTACATACATACCCGAATCTGACATTAAATAAAACTTTAAAATCTGGTTGGCTGAATGTGTTATCAAAGTGTCTCAAAAGAGAGAGACTGTCATTATTTATCAGAGCTGTTAAGTTATGCCATCTACTAGTAAATGTTCCTAAAAAAAAACAACTTTTCAGATTTTGTATAAAATATATACAGAGGGTGCAAAAAAAATGTATGCACATTTTAAGAAAGGAAAAAAAAACTGTATTAAAATTATACTGACAGTAACCACTTTGAGCACCTCTTGTAATTGCAGAAGTCAAATGTGACTTGTACTCATATTTTGTTATGAGTATATATTGAGTATTACAATTAATGTATACAAGTAATGGTATACATATTTTAATGGCATATATATATATATATATATCTTCCTGCTATAGTTTTTCAGTGAAAAGGTACCAGTCAATATGATTATATCAAAAAGTACATGGCAACGAAAATGAAAATACAACGACCCAAAATCTATGGGATGCCGCGAAAGCAGTCCTAAGAGGGAAGTTCATAGCACTACAGGCCTACCTAAAGAAACAAGAAACATCACTAATCAACAGTTTATCTTCACACTTAAGGGATCTGGAAAAAGAACAACAAAATAAGCCCAAAGGGAGTACAAGGAAGGAGATAATAAAGAGCAGAGCGGAAATAAATGAAATAGAAACCAGAAAAACAATACAAAAGATCAATGAATCCAAGAGTTGGTTCTTAGAGAAGATAAACAAAATTGACAAACCTTTAGCCAGACTCATTAAAAAAAAGAGAGGACCCAAATTAATAAAATCAGTAATGAAAGAGGAGAAGTGACAACAGACACCACAGAGATACAAAAAATTTTAAGAAATTACTATGAGCAACTGTATGCCAACAAATTTGACAACCTGGAAGAAATGGACAATTTCCTAGATGCATACAATCTTCCAAGGCTAACTCAAGAAGAGACAGAAAACCTGAATAGACTGATTACCACCAAGGAAATTGAATCAGTAATCAACAATCTCCCAACAAACAAAAGCCCTGGACCAGATGGCTTTACAGGCGAATTTTACAGAACGTTCAAAAAAGAATTGTCACCTATTCTCCTCAAACTCTTCCAAAAAATCCAGAGGGAGGGAAGACTCCCCAACACTTTTTACGAAGCCACTATCACCCTGATCCCAAAATCAGACAAAGACACCACAAAAAAAGAAAACTACAGGCCGATATCGCTAATGAACATAGATGCAAAAATACTCAACAAAATACTAGCGAACAGAATTCAGCAATACATTAAAAAGATCATACACCATGATCAAGTGGGATTCATCCCTGGTATGCAAGGGTGGTTCAACATCGGCAAATCAATTAATGTGATACACCACATTAACAAAATGAAAAATAAAAATCATATGATCATATCAATTGACGCAGAAAAAGCATTTGATAAAATTCAGCAGCCATTCATGATAAAAACCCTTAAGAAAGTGGGAATAGAGGGATCATATCTCAACATAATAAAGGCCATATATGATAGACCCACAGCTAACATCATACTCAATGGGGAAAAGCTAAAACCATTCCCCTTAAAATCAGGAACAAGGCAAGGTTGCCCACTTTCTCCACTTCTATTCAACATAGTGCTGGAAGTTCTAGCCACAGCAATCAGACAAGAAAAAGAAATAAAAGGCATCCAAATTGGTCAGGAGGAAGTAAAACTGTCATTATATGCAGATGATATGATACTATATTTAGAGAACCCTAAAGACTCCACCAAGAAACTATTAGAGCTGATAGATGAATTTAGTAAAGTAGCAGGATACAAAATTAATATGCAGAAATCAGTTGCATTTGTATATACCAATAATAAAACATCTGAAGGAGAAATTAAAAAAGCAATTCCATTTACAATTGCTCCAAAGACTATAAAATACCTGGGAATAAATTTAACTAAAGAAGTAAAAGATCTGTACTCAGAAAATTATAAGACACCGAAGAAAGAAATGAAAGAAGATACAAATAGATAGAAACACATACCATGTTCATGGATAGGAAGAATTAATATAGTTAAAATTTCCATACTGCCTAAGGCAATATACATATTCAACGCAATTCCTATCAAACTACCAACGACATTTTTCACAGAAATAGAATATATAATCCTAAAATTTATATGGGATAACAAAAGACCCCGGATATCCTCAACAATCTTGAGAAATAAGAACAAAGTGGGAGGTATAACAATACCTGACTTCAAATTATACTACAAGGCTACAGTTATCAAAACAGCATGGTACTGGCAAAAAACAGACCCATAGATCCATGGAACAGAATAGAAAGTCCAGAAATAAATCCATGCCTATATGGCCATTTAATCTATGACAATGGAAGCAAGAATGTACGGTGGGGTAAAGACAGTCTATTCAATAAATGGTGCTGGGAAACTTGGACAGACACATGCAAAAAGATGAAGCTGGATCACTCCTTACACCACATACAAA
This sequence comes from Rhinolophus sinicus, assembly GCF_057876585.1. Classification (NCBI taxonomy): domain Eukaryota; kingdom Metazoa; phylum Chordata; class Mammalia; order Chiroptera; family Rhinolophidae; genus Rhinolophus; species Rhinolophus sinicus. The sequence continues at coordinate 79,670,411 of NC_142503.1, read as the reverse complement.
AATAAATTCAAAATCGCTTAAAGATTTAAATGTAAGATCTGAAACCATAAAATTCCTAGAAGCAAATATAGGAAGACATTTCACAGACATTACCCGGAGTAAGATTTTTACTGATATATCCCCTCGCGCGAGGGAAGTAAGAGAAAAAATAAACATGTGGGATTACATCAAACTAAAAAGCTTTTTCACAGCAAAGGAAATCATCAATAAAACAAAAAGGGATCCTACTGAATGGGAAAAGATATTTGCCAATGATATATCTGATAAGGGGTTAATATCACAAATTTATAAAAACTCACTCAACTCAACTCCAAAAAAACAAACAACCCAATTAAAAACTGGGCAGAGGACATGAAGAGACATTTTTCTAAAAAGGACATACAGATGGCAAACAGACATATGAAGAAATGTTCAACCTCACTAACCATCAGAGAAATGCAAATAAAAACCACAATGAGATACCACCTCACCCCAGTCAAGATGGCTATCATCAATATATCAACAAACAACAAGTGCTGGCACGGATGTGGAGAAAAGGGAACGCTGGTGCACTGTTGGTGGGAATGCAGATTGGTGCAACCACTATGGAAAACAGTTTGGAGGTATCTCAAAAATCTGAAAATGGAACTACCTTATGATCCAGCAATCCCACTCCTAGGTATCTATCCAGAGAAATCCAAAACTCCAATTCAAAAATCTTTATGCACTCCTATGTTTATTGCAGCACTATACACAATAGCCAAGACCTGGAAACAACCGAAATGCCCGTCAGTAGATGACTGGATTAAGAAACTGTGGTACATTTATACAATGGAGTATTACGCAGCCATAAAGAAGAAAGAAATCTTACCGTTTGCAACAACATGGATGGACCTAGAGAACATTATGTTAAGTGAAATAAGTCAGAAAGAGAAAGACAAATACCATATGATCTCACTTATATGCGGAATCTAAAGAAAAGAATAAGTGAATGAACTAATCAGAGACAGTTTTGGAAACATGGAGGAAAAACAGAGGGTTGCTAGAGGTGCGGGGGGGGGATAAGGGGAAGGTGAGAGGTTTTGAAAAATAGTCGGTAACCACAAGATGGTCATGGGGGTTTGAAAATTAATTTGGGGAACGTACAGAGGGATAGTGGATGGGGGAAGGGGGTTCACACAGTGTGAGGGATATAAATGATAAACGTCTAAGTTTTGCTTTGTCTTGTGCACCTGAAACTAATAAAAAAAAAAAAAATGTACATGGCAAGATTCTCCAATATCAAATTTTTTTACTTTGCAGATCACTCACATGTTGCTGGTAGGAGTGTAAATTTTTAAACTTCTGTTAGGAAAACAGTTGACAGTATGTTAGGAGTCTTTAAAAAATGTTCATTTCCTTTGATCCCAATAATGCCACTTCTGAGAAAGTAGCCTATAAAAACAATTTATAAAAAAGAAAGGAAGGGAGGGAGGGAAAAAGGGGGCGAGAGGAAGAAAGAGGAAAAGAAAGAAAGAGGGGGGGGAGGGAGGGAGGAAGGAAGGGAGGAAGGAAGGAAGGAAGGAAGGAAGGAAGGAAGGAAGGAAGGAAGGAAAAATGGAAAGGGAGTGTGTGTGTGTGTGTGTGTGTGTGTGTGTGTGTATCTGTGTGTCTGTGTGTGTCTGTGTGTGTCTGTTTCATTATTTGCAATATAAAAAACCTAAATATTCATAGGATGATAGCTATATAATCTATGGCATAGGCACTCAAAATACTAGGAAGTCAGTAAAAGTGTCTCTATAAAAAGCTTATGATAACATGAAAAAATATTTGCTACAACATTAAAATTTTAAAACCAGATATAAAATCATATATAAAGAATATATGCATAAAAGTGAATTGGAAAAGTATATATTGGTACTCATTATCCTTGTAGGTAGCTGGAATAATTTTTTTCCTATTTCTACTAATTTCCAAATAATCAAAAATAATGATATACTATTTTTTAAATTTTGTATACAGGTTAACATTTATTTTTTATTATCTTGAAAGTCAGCAATTTTCAAAATTGTAAATGTAGGCTATCCAGTTACATCCCCCTTTCAGGATTAACAAGAAAAACAGGAATTTTTGTTCTCCCTAATTTTAGTTCTGAAATTTAGATGACCTTTAAAACAATGAAGTTTATTTCTTCATTTAATGATAATGTGTGTTCAGGAAAGAATAGATAGGGATACAGAAAGGTAAGAGAAATAAGACAAAAGTTCAATAGTACCATTAGTAAATGATAACTATTAGTAATATATTAACATATTCTTCTGGGGTTTTTTTCTGTGCATTTTTCCTCTTGTTTTATAGTTATAATCATGCGATGGATACAATTTTATTTTTTGTTTTTCACTATCAAATCATTTTTAAAGATACCTAAATTCAACAACACAATAAACAGATAATCTACAATTAATATAGTTCCTGAAATTGAAATAGAAGAAACACTAAAATAAAAAAAAAGCTTCAATTATGCTGAATCCAATGGAAGTTGCTCTCTGTAAACATGACATTCAGCTAATTAGGAAGAGGATTTCTTATAGAACAGGTTTTGACACTCAGTGGAGTATTTCAAGTCTTAAAGTATCAACTAATTCATAAGAAAACAAGCAACTACACCATTAAAAGGCTGCAATATATTTCTACTGTCTATGGAATCCTGGTTGGAAGGAGGGAAGGAGTTGGGGCTGGCTTTTTTTTTTGTTTAATCTTCCCTTAACTCAAGTTTGTGAATGTGGACATGAAAACCTGTTGTAAAAGTAAACAGAAAGGGGGAGGGAAGGGGGAGAAGGGAAAGGGAAGAGGGAAGAGGGAGAAGGAGAGTGCTGGGGAGGGAAAGGAAGAGGAGGACGAAGGGGGGGGAGGGAGAAAATGCAAGATAGAGACTCAAACAACTGTGACCGCATCACGTGCTTACATTAATGATTATCAGAGAGTGTGAATAATAAGTTCAGGAAATGTAAAATTTTAACATAGTAGTAATCACATGCCATATATATCACTCAGATATGTTTTGAGTGTCCTGGGGCATATAATTAGAATATGGCCATGGAATTTAACACTTTGTACAGATAATACCATGTTTCCCCAAAAATAAGACCGGGTTTTAATATTAATTTTTGCTCCAAAAGACTCTTTAGGGCTTATGTTCAGGGGATGTCATCCTGAAAAATCATGCTAGGGCTTATTTTCCTGTTAGGACTTATTTTCAGGGAAACACAGTGAACACCTAATAGAAAAAACAGAGCACTGGTATTGTGTATCATCTATATATCTATCAGTTTATATCACTGAGAAAGAGAGAGAGAGATGGATGAATGGAAGAAGAGTCAAAGAGGGAGATAGAGACAGTGGGAGAGAGAGACAAAGAGAGAGGGAGCCAGAAGAGAGACAGAAAGATATTCAGAGAGAGACAGCACATACACAAAAATATACAATATCAAAAATGATGTGTTCAGAAAAATATAAATGACCAAACTGACTTGAGAGATGGTAGAAAACTTGAATAAAGCAACAAACATAGACAAAACTGAAAATTTCATTTAAAATTCCACCTTTCAAAATGTTAATTGTAGTTACCGATGCTGGCATTTGATTGGACTAAGAGAAAGAAGTAATTGTAAAGAGGTGATTTTTATAGTTTAATATGTATAATTTTGACTACAACATTTACAGTGAAAACAAATTTACATTGTTGCTTCTGTAACAATTTAAAAAATGAAATATTACTATCTTATCTTAATACAGACAAAAACACATATAAATCACACCTGATCCCTCATCCTATATAAACACACTTTGGTTTATGTAGTAACCTTTGGTACCTTCCCCTCTTTCAATCACATCATTTTCTATAATTTTCATTCATTACAGTTTATTATGTTTTTTTAACATTTTCATAAATATTTTAATGTTTTATAACATTATATCATGTATATGTGCTCAATATTTAACGTATCTCTCCTTTTTGAGATTTTGTAAATTATTACATTTCTTTTCTAACAGTTTGCTCTTTATAAGGTGGGCAAAAACACTAGAGCAACTTGTACTGTTGTACTAGGTAGGTAAAAGAAAAAAGATAATGCAGAGAAATAAAAAAAAATTACTATACTATCTTAGAAATTAAAACAGTGCTGGGACAATTTTAGGTACAATCCGAATTTTGTTAATATTTTATAAAAGTCAATATTAAAATAAAGGAATTATTAAAATAATCTCATTTCTGGAGACCCTGAAAGGCAGTATGACTTAGTAGGGACAGAAAGTTGCATAAAATAAAATAAAATAATGTCAATATAATCACAATTATCTACCAAAAGAGAAATTTGGCACCACAGCAACTGCTCCAAAAGATTTCTGTGGTTTTGTTTTGTCTGTCTTGGTTTGGTTTGGTGTGATGGATGGTGATAGTGACAGAACACCTAGGACAAATACATGCAAGAGTAGCGCAAATATTGTCAAGAATGCCAAAGGCCAGTAAAAAAAAATTACTTTTTTTCTGAAACTAAATTTAGGGATGATTACTAGAGACATTTTCCATCTACGTGTTAAGAGGCTGAACATAAAAAGAAAAAGGGGTTTGGCCCATTGTTTGGGGTAAATGGATAACTAACAGGAAGTAGAATTACTTTTTTCTAGGTGGGCTATCAAAGAGAGTAATCTTTGCACTGGAGTGTAGAATAGACTCGTTAAAAGGAAATTGAAGATCAAGATAAGGAAAAGGATAGCAGGTAAACACCCAACCTTTTAATGAAGCTGAGTCTCTAGGCCCATACAAATTGCTTCTTAGCCTATGGGAGAAAACTTGGAAGATGTGATAGGCTATTCTACTCTTGATTATCTTTGAGGAATCAAATGATAGAGTTTCCATGGGCAAAATGTTCCGTAGTTCAAAGGGTAGAGTTTAGACCTACAAATTGGCTCAAGATAGAATCCTTACAAAGTTCCAGGATTATTCTTGAGGATTTAGAAAACGATGCAGTAAGCACTGAAGAATAGTACAAGTATATTACGTATAAGGGATGGGATTTTTTAAAATAAGATTACTATACACAATGTAATATGTCTCAAAACAGGGATCTGGTAACATCTTGTTTATAGGGTGAGGAGACATTGCTGAGATGAAAGTAAGGTTAGCCATATCTTCAATCTTACTCAAGAAGTCAATGTATAGCAAAAACTCTAGTGATGTGCCATGTGATTCTGCTACTGACAATATCTTGATCAACATTTATATTCAATGGCATAGAAGGAACCTAAGAAAGTGAGCTCATTGAATTGATAAATGACAAAACTCTAGGTGTGATACCTAATTGATTCAATTATAGAAAACTAATTTTAAAAGATAATCAAGCTAGAATAGTGGAACTATATTTTTAAAAGTAAACCTAGATATACACAAAATCTTGTGTTAGGCTTATAAAACTCTGCCTCATTAACGGAGGAAGGAAAAAAGTTAGGGATACTTGTTTTAAAAGCAGTTAGAGTGAAAAATAACTAGGGGAATTTGTTTACTATTAGTTCGCCCTCTACACAAATGAAGGACGTATGTGGAAGCCCATCATAGGGTCAGTACCATGTGTGACTGGTTCAGTTTTATTAGCAATAAAATTTTTTATTCCTGGTTTATACCTGTATCAATATCTCAATTGAATCAAAAATCATGAGGGAGAGAGGTATGATCAAACCCAAACAAATGGTTTGTATACCCAATTACCTTTTCCCTCTTATTATTCTCATTTTACAGATGAGAAAACTAAGGCTTAGAGAGCTTACCTACTTACGCCAAGTCAGCTCATAAATAAAAATAGGATTTAAGCCTGTATCTGAATGGTTTGAAAGCTTTTACCACTAACCACACTTCTCCAGCCCCGTGGAGGAGGGAGGTTAAGATCCTTCTTACACTTGATAGAACTCTTTTGAAGGGGAATATGGACTAGCTGAAATCTGGCCAAAGGAGGAAGTGGAGAAAAGTAGGATGTGAAAACTGCAATATGAGTTATGTCAAAAGGAAGTGGAAAAAGCTTACTCTGAAAGGAGACACAGAAATGACAAGGACACTGTCATCCACCACTTTAAGGGATGGAAAGTAGAAGAGAGATTAGATGTATTCAGTGTGTAACAGAAAGCTGACCTCTTCTGGGAGAACGCATGAAAACTGTGGGAGGCCGATTTTCATCCATATTTAAAGAAACATTACAATTAAAACTACCCAGAAACATTCCTGGCTTTTTTAAAAAATCCCATCTTAAACGCTAGCTAGATTTTAGGAATCTGCAGAAGTAGTATCTGTCCTGGATTTATTCACTTATTTAGTATAGACGAATTGAGCACTACTCTGAGCCAGGCACTTTTCTAAATGCTGAGAATTCATTGTTGAACAAGACAAGGAACATCGTTAAAAAATATAATGATAAAATAAAATCACAGTGCTGAACAAGAGACAGAACCCTTCTCTCATAAAGTTCCGTTCTCGAGAGAGGGTGAAAAAATAAAAAAGTAAATAAGGAATACCATTGATAAATGCTGTTTTAAAACAAAACAAAAAAACAAATGGTGATGTGACAGAGTATGACCAAGGGTGGAGGAAAAGGAATACTTAGATGGTTGTTCAAGAAAGTCTTTTCTGAGGAGATGACACTTGACAACCATACCGAATACTTAATGACAACACAGAGCTCACAAAACCTAGAGGAAAAGAGTTTCAGTAGGGCTAACAGCAAGGACAAAGGTCCTCAGGCTTCAGCGGGCTTATTGTATGGAAGGAAATTCACTACAAATAGAGAATCACAAACTTAACTGAGAGGGTAAGTTCACATCTTACACAAATCTTCTTGACTTGAAAATGTCATTTTCCAGTTTAAGTCTTTTAAAAATAAACTCAGCAGAATTCACTGGTATAGATGTAAAAAAATAGATAACATCAACTGCCAATAGGAGAGTAATATATTTTTGTGGCAAGTTTTTAATCTCTACTGATAAACACTTTGTCACTTGTAAACCTGTCCAGGGTATTTACCTCCTTTCTCCTCTTATTTACTCTAAGTAAGAGAAATTCTGTATGCATTTATCAATTGTAATGGTGAACACTTTGTCCAAATTGTATTTTCAAAACAGATGAGAACGATTTCTATCACCACTCTCAGCCTAGGCTCTTGAGCCGAGCACCACACAGGATTTGGGAGCCCCCAGGTCTTGTCTTCACACCGTCACTGACAAAATGTGTGATTTTAACCACGTCATAATGTCTCAGAGACCCAAGATTCTCCACCTGTACAGAGAGGATTACAACCTCTGCCTAACCATCGAGATGTAGCTGAGCTGGATAATTTAGACAATGATGTAAAGATGATTTGAAATCTGTAAATTACTAGACAAGATCGTAATATAAATTTCAGCATGATTCTGTATTGGAAGAGAAAGAAATCTCATTTTCCTACAGTTTGCAGAGGATTTGAAGCCCAACGCATGTTTCTAACAAAGAAGAAATAGGACCTAAGCAAACTGAAACATGCAATATTGAAAATAAAGGAAATAGTGAATAACACTTACATAGGGGAGTAGGGAAGAGAGAGATATTTGACTTAGAGACAATGCAGTTACAAAGAAACTGGGATTTAGAGCTTTGTGAAATAAGAGGAGAACTCAAATAAACGTGCAGTCAAACATGTGAAAGGAATATACTTCAGCACTAGGTCCCTTAACACTTTTTCTATTTTTATGAAAAGGCCAAAACTATCTTAACACATATACTTTGAGTACAACTCTGTCACAATTTACTTTTTATCTGTAAAACAGAAAATGTATGAAATTTTATGTTTCCTCATATTTATTCCTTGCTAAAATGATATTATTATTCAACTTCTTTTCCCAAAAGAATTTAGTATTATAATGTTGCAGATACAGACTGGGACCTTCATTGCCTTACAAAAACAACAACAACAACAACAAATAAAAAACCTTTATTTCATGGAGAACAGGATGGCTATGTAGTTTACAAAGGTATTTTGTCATTTCCCAGATTCTCTATGTACAGGGAAGTGAAAATGATAAATTGAGGAATGCCAAAGGACAAACACAGAAAACAATGAAAGATCAATACTTTAGAGGGTAACAGAGACTTAAGTAGGTTGAATGCAAATAAGACTTAGAAATGCAACAAGTTTCCAGAAGCTGGTTAGTGAAGATTTATGACCGACTTTGTGGCTCACAGTTTATCTGATATTACTAAAGTCTTCATGCACTTCATGTCACCTAAACATGTATCCCAAAGTCTAAGTGGAACATTAGGTGGGAAAAGAAACCCTACACCAAATTTGCTATGCCTCCCTCACTCTCAGCACCTCCATCCCCTGAAAACTGCCTGAAAGTCTATTATTTAAGAGTCTTTTGGGCTCAAAGTGTATACACTTTTAAGAATATACTGTGGCATAAGAGGATATAAAGAGAAGAGCGAAGTTTAGGATTTGTCATTAAAACAAGGGCCAGCATAATTGAACATTATGTGCCAGGTAGTGTACAAACTGCTTTACATATATTGTTTTAACCCCTAAAACCACCTTTTGATGTAGATACTATTTTCATTTTAAAGATTAAGTAACTGGGATTCAGAGAGGTTAAATGATTTGTTCAAGGTCATACAGCTTAGTGAATTGCAGCATTAAGATACAACCCAAAATCTATAAAGGAATTGACTAGAGAGAAGCAAAGAACTGCTGTGTGATAGTAAGGGCCACGTTCCAGTTAACATCTATGAATTTACAGTAATACAAACTTCCAGAACTATGCCATTTTTTTCCAGCACGGCATAGCAACTCGAAAAAAAGAATGAGGAAAGCTAATTGTTGAAGTCATTTAGAATTGACAGAGGACTAAACTGGTGGTTGTGGCTAAAGTGTAGTCATGATGAAATAATTAGGGGGAAACTATACTTATATTATATTATATTATATTATATTATATTATATTATATTATATATTATATATTATATATATTATATAATATATATGTTACATATATTATATAATATATTATGTATACATTATAATTCCCCCACAGAATACTGTGCTCTGAACTGTCAAACTCATGAAATTCTTCATTACCTCAATTTCTTGTAAAATTAATGAAAATGAGATAAAGGGCAGGTTGGTTTTTTGGGGAGGTCAAAGCTCTGAGTACAGCTGCTTTAGGTTTCCTTATGAGATTTATGAGAATCTTGGGGGACAGCGAACCAGCAAAAAGAAAGGACGCTGACAGGAGTTACAAGCATGTCAAAGCATAACTTGTTCAATGTCATAATTATTCTCCAAGCAAGGTCACCATAGCTTCATACCGTAAAGAAAGAATGATTATAAAATTCTCATCGTACAGTATTAACAATAGGTATGAAATATTTGAATTTGAATGAAGAGAGTCAGAATTAAGAAAAATGTAAAACCATGTGTCTTTAAAGGTCAGAAAAAATTATCCGATTTGCCACCTTATTAACTCAAAGTCATGATTTGGGGGGTGGGAGTAGAAGAGTATTAGTGCTGTTATTTCTTTATTCTTGAGTCAATTTTTTTTTTAATTATTACTTTTAAGATAAAAGAGGGAGAAGAAAAAAGAATGAACAGAACGCCATATGGTTGGGGTCAGGGAGTATAGAAAGGAGGACCCAGGAAGGTGGAGACTAAGTATAATATAAGGTAAGAGGCAGCAGAGCTTCAGTGGAGGGAGGTGCGCCCTAAAACCTGTTCAGGGCTGTTTAACAGATTGTATGTAAGGGCTCAGGATGGCTTAATGATTCTGGCAACTTCCACTGTAGCATTCCAAGCTCCTTTCTGAATATCTGTGCTTTTCCTGCACTCCTACCTTTGTTAACCTGCTTTCAGGTCTTTTTTCCTAAGCAATAGAATATGGTTTCAAAACAGTGAATGGATGAGAAAGAATAAACGCAGGCCAAAATTTTTTAAATTAGACTGCAAAATAATTAACCTTGAACATCTACGTGGCTTGAGGGTGAAAGTTGGGAGTGAACAAGCCTGAGATTCCCCATAGAGTTGTTGACATTCATAATTTAGGATGCCTGTGAGCATTATTACCTTTGTAAAGAAGATTCAGAAATGAGTGGGGAGATTCCATTCCCAAATCAACAAGTCTATGAAAAGTTTGATATGTGCATTTTAAGTGATTTTCCGGCTTTGTCAGATGGATTTCTTAAACCAAATTACCACATTTTTAATTTAAATACACAAGTTCATTTTCTTCAAATCTTAGAAAGAAATGTGTATGTGAAACTGTCTTTTTAGTCCCAGGTATTAAAGTGTTCCAATAACTTTCTAGATGGAACCAATCCTGCCAGGATTTCATGTCAGTAAACCAAAACTTAGATAACTTTTATGTCCCTGTAAATGCTCCATTTGACCAGAAACGCAGCATATCCAGTCAGCCATTTCCCAAACGCCAACTCTGGGCCTTCTTATCCCAAACAAGGCTGAGTCTGTGGCCCCAGCCAATCAGATATTTCTATCTGTCTCTTCTTTGTTCTTTGTTCTTTATCCTATAAAAGCATCCTGCTTTCTACCCCATTCTGCAGTTCTCAGAAAAGGGGACTGTCCACTTCATGAAGTGTCAAAGTTTGTTTGCATCATCTAAATTGTCTTCATCATTTTTTAACAAAAGCTTTGAGAAACAAGTTGCCAGTGTTTTGTTTGTTTGTTTGTTTGTTGTTGTTGTTTTATGATCCTTATCCCATTGCTGTATTTTAAAAACCTAAAATAGGATTAAATCATGATGTTTCTATTACTTTGCATATTACAAGTATGGCATTTTGTGTTCATAGTCTCTTTTACCAGTCCACTGTAACAAACAACACTTTTTAAAAAATAATAAATCATGGTATTTTCTTACTTTGATTTATAAAAAATTCCCTTTACTCAGCTCAAAGAGGAAAATAAACTTCTAACAGTATCAATTTACACTGTTTCTAATGACAATTACCAAACTTTTAAGGACATACAGGATTATTACATATTTAAACAAACTTAATATGCTCCAGAGAATTCCTCAAGTATTTCTGTCTGGAGATCTCTGTTACTTCCATACCACATATTTATGATTTCTTATTTTTTCTTTCGCTCCCAAATTGTTTTCCCATAGCATTTTTATATCAGGAGATCTCTGTTAGCTACAAACTTTCCGAAGTTTATATTTAACCCTTGCATTTGTACCGTATTGCATTTATAGAACAGAAATCCGTCTTATATAACAAATCCCCTGTTTTAAGTTCTACACTGGCATTTCAGACTGAACAATTGGACAGATACTTCATTCAGCCACAGACAGTTCATTCTGGCCACATGAATGCAGCTGGGGAATTAAAACTTTTTCAGTCATTGAAGTACTTTTTATTGGAGAAAGTTTCATGATCTTCGGAAATGGGCTGATTTAGTCTATGTATCCTAAAGTGCCACAGAAAATGTCAGAATTGCCCAATCAGTACTTTCTTCTTGCTACATAGGAAAATAATTAGTGGGAAGAACAAAGAAGAATAAAAGAGGGGGGAAAAAATCCTTGGGAAAAAATATCCACAGTGATTTATGTATGCCATAATTTATGAAGACACACAACTTTTTACGCTGGGAAAACTGCCTTAAGACAAGTCAAATATGCTTCATCTAAGTAGGCTTCACATAACTTCAATTGTTATTTATATTGGAACTAACCAACGGGAATACACACAGAAAAAGACAACTTTCCCATTCTCAGTATCCTTGTGACGAATCAGCAGACAACAGGTCATTCCAATCGCAGTTTCCACTGAGTGATAGAGAAGCATAGAACAGGACTTAATCCAATCTGGGATATGTGTGGTAGGAGGTCAGGAAATTATCTCCTGCAATAACTCCTGAACTGAGTACTAAAGAATGAATAGATTTCATCAAGGTAAAGAAAATGAGGAAAGAGTATTCCTGAGAAAGAATAGCTGGCACAAAACACTGAATTTTGAAATAGCATAATGTGTACAGAAAGCTTGGTTCAGTATACATTTCAGCCTGACAATGGACCTGAAGACATGAGCAAGGGCTGGTAGTGGTAGTGAAGTTGCCGAGGACATCGTGCTGAGGAATCGGAACCTTCATCTGTAGGTGAAGGAAAAGCATAGCGTAAATAAATATGCATTTTGGATAGATCATAGCAGTGACAAACACGAATGTTAGGGGAACCAAGATTAAAGGCAAAGATATGCAGGGGAGAAAATCTTTGTCTTCCACCCATCTTAGGCTGAGTGACTACAAATTAGCCCCCTTCAGATGCCAGTGTGGAGGATATTGTAAAGAACAGGAAAGGATGATGGAGATCTAAATAAGGTAGAGGAAGTAGAGACAAACAGAGGAGGACACAGTCAATGTAAATTTAGAGGACAAAAAAAATGTCAACATAATTATACTGACTGATTCTACAGCAAAGAGAGGAAACTTTGTGGTTTGTGAGATATGGCAGTCCTATCAATTACGGAGACTATTTTATAAATAAATAAATAAATAAATAAATAAATAAATGCATGATACAGGCTCGAAGAAGGTGATTCTACCTTTAGATTAGAAACCCAGCCCAGGAGGAAGCTAGATTTCTTAACATAAATCCCATGGAATAAAGCCAAGTCTAAATTAGGAATAAATTATGTAAGGTGGCTAAAATGACAATTGTGATGGAGATGGAAGGAGGGGTGTTACTAGGTAGAACTGAAACTAGAAATGGTTGCAGACAAGAGACTGTCTCAAAGGTGAGGAGGGACACCAGAAGGCAGAGAATTAGAGAAGCCAAAGGATAGTGAGTGTTTCAAGGGCAGAGGGGACAAAATTGTTACTGGAGCGACTATCTCCTGTCAAATAAAAACCGGAACCTTTTCCTTTACTAACTTAGAGGTCACTGTGAATCTTTGGGGTGGAGTGGTGGGTGGGGGGCACTTTTATTGCAGTGTAATGGATCAACAAAAGTAGAGAAAATGATAGGAGCATATTTTAATTATAAATGATATATAAAATATATATTCTCCAGTCAGAATATCCCAACAAAGAATTCCACTCCCATCCCAACCCTCCCCATACACTTTTGTTTTGCTCTCTTTTTGAATGGAGAGTTGGAGAATGGTCACAAGGTGAGGGGAAAGAGTCTCCGTACAAAAAGCACACTGGAGATACAGAGGAACAAGGATCATTTAGAACCAGTGGAAACTGAGGCGATCAATTCAAGAGCAAATGTAGAGGAATTGTGCCTTACACATGAGGAAGGTCACCACAGCATTTCCAAAACCACAGGTAAGGAAAGACTGATGTCTGCTTAGGTATATGCATTTATTGGATTAACCTATTCAAATTTAGTTTGCAATTGCTGTTATGCACCTTCTAATGAATCAAAGCTTTATTTTACCATTTTCCAGGCTGTTCTCAAGAGCTTAAGCATAGACATTGAAATGCCAAGGTAGAACTGCTAAACAGAGTAGAACTGCACAAGCAAGCTAAAAGTATAGATTTAGTCACAGCATTCAGATAAAGCAGTCTAGTGATAAACGTTAAGTAGGTGTCCAAGTAGGTGTCCAAGGCATTGTGATAAGTATTTTACAGGCATAAAATAACTGTCGTCATTTATTACCCATAATATTCAAATTAACTTACTCTCATTATTATTTCCATATCAGAGACGAGGTAATGGAGTCTTAGGGAAATTAAGTGACTTACCCAATGTCTCACAGCTAATGAAAGCATCAAATGAAGATTACTGCTCAGGTCTGTCTGGCTCCAAACATGGGTTTTTACCCACTCTATCATATCACCATTTAAGGCTCAACTCAACTTCCAATTCCCTCTCTTAACATGCAACCTCTATGAACTAGACCTAATGTCTGTGTCCCCTCAAAATTCATATGTTAAAGTCTTAACCCCCAGTGTGATGGTAGCAGAAGGTTGGGTCTTTGGGAGCTAATTAGTTCATGAGTGGATCCCTCGTGAAGGATTAGTGCCCTTAAAAAAGGGGCCCTGAGAGCTCTCTGCAGTGTGAGAATATCAAGAGAGGAGAGGAATCTGCAACCTGGAAGAGGACTCTTACCAGAACCCAACCATGCTGGCACCCTGATCTTGGGTTTCAGTCTCCAGAACTGAGAGAAATAAATTTTGGCTGTTTATAAGCTACCCAGTCTATAGTATTTTGTGATGGCAGCCCAAACTAAGACATTCTTCTTGTGGATAGCCGGGGAAAACCCCTTAAAAGTGCTGACTTTCCTCTCTTTAGATTTATCTATATAAGCACATCATTCAGTCCAAAGTTGGCCTCTCATCCATTCACTGCCCCAATGACATGAGGAATAATGGAAGTCAACTTGGTCTGGTGGTCAGCCTAGCTTTCAATGGCTTATTAGTTACGCACAATGGAAAAGACTTAGACCCAACTCAACTGTATAAAGAGCTATGAAGCCTATACAAATTAAAATCTGAGGAGCTCAGATAAAAAGAGAAAAATGTGTGTTAAAGGATCCATAAATTAGGAAATAGAAACTTATATCTTCTTCTCCCCAGTGGATCTATGAATGACCTATATATACGAAAAAAATTGATCAATTTAGTACCTAAAACCAAAATTATCTTTTACATTCCTATACTGAGTTAAAAAATAGTAAATTAAGAAGTAAGGAGGGTGGAGGGTGGGAGATGAGGGTAAGGGGGATCAAATATATGGTGATGGAAGGAGAACTGACTCTGGGTGGTGAACACACAAAGGGATTTATAGATGATGTAATACAGAATTGTACACATGAAATCTATGTAATTTTACTAACAATTGTCACCCCAATAAATTTAAAAAAAAGAAATAATTGAGTTTTAAATCTTAATGTTATCCATTTGCCACTGAATGAAATATTATTTAAAGAATGAAAGAACTGTATTCTATAAAACTGCAAAAGGATCTATTTGTTGTTTTAATTCCACAAAACAGAGCTGTTAATTTCTTGATTTTTAAAAGAAATTCCGGAGAGTATTTTTTCCTCTACATTTACTGGTTCTCTACGAGATGCTGATAGGTTGGTCTAATTACAAAGAGGTCCATTTTAGCATCTGGACACACACACACACACACACACACACACACACACACACACACAATTTCTTCAGCTATAAAGTAATATATAATATGTATAGATTCACACCATGGAAAAAACTATAGAAATGAAGCCTAAAAAGTAGCCGAGGCTGACAATGGACAGGGATAGCATGATGTTTAGAATGGGTCATTCAAGCCATGCTACATACAAAGAGCTTCACAAAAAAGTTACCTGATAGAGAAAGAAGGAAAGGGGACTTGTGCATAAAGAAATACTGTTCTGTTTCAGAACCTGTGAACCTGGAATTAAGAAGAACGTTTTTAATTCAACATTTTTAAACGCAGTACATTCTGTATATTTGCAATTATTACTGGAACATTTTTTTCTTAACTTTCTCCATCTAGCTGGTTAACTTGACACTGTTGAATTTCTAGCAAATCTAATTTGAGATGACTCTTTCAAAACCTCTCTCATCCCATATCCAGAGTAAGTAAAAGAAAGAGTTTTGTCTCTTCAATAATAAAACGTGTCAGATGCATCAGTTGGTTCTGAAGGGTTCTGTGACATCTCCTTCTCAGCCTTAATTTGAAAGGATAGATTATTTTCCTGGTTTAGCTAGACTTTTCCCTGATGAGAAAGAGTTAGAAAGAAATGAGCTCTCCAGATCTTTTGATTTTTACAAACATAAGTAGTCACTCAAGTTGAAGAGTTTGTTATTCTCAGCATCTCGAAAATAATTTTCCAGCGAGCATCATGCCTCCGCAACTTTCAGCTGGTTAATACACTATGTCCTTACATACAGCCTTTTTATTAACTCTCTAAATGAAAGAAAGGAAAAAGACTATGTCTTTTTAAGCTGTTGAAACTTCTCTCCCATTTTCACCACTATTTTTAAAATCACCATCCTAAGGAACCACATTTGAGAGTAAGCTTTAATAGTTTAGTAGGTGCCTTTTAGAATTTATATTTAATCCAAATGTCTAATTCTTTAGTTTGTCAATCTAAGGGGGTGGTTTTAACTAACTAAATGATTGCAATCTCTTATCAGGTAATCTCAAACTGAAACTTGCCCATTGGTGAAATTTTGTAAGTTTAACAGTATAGTACCAATAAAAATCTTGTCCACAAATTTCAAGAGATGGCAAACATTAATTAAATTATAATGTATTATATCAACTGCATACAATTATCTGAGATAATCTTATTTATATATCAGGAAAGGATCATTGTACTTATGATATACGGTCATGGGTAATAAGCCTCCTTGGAATTAGATGTTAAATGAGCCCTATTTTTATTGGTTTCCAGACACAATTACATTTAGTTTAGAGTCATGTGTATACTTTTGCAGTGCATGGACATTAAAAAGTAACAAGAGTAAAATGATTCATTCGTATTAAATTTATGTGAGGCAATACTGTGGTTTATGAAGGGATTTCTAGGATAGCAGCACGTTGGCTATATTTATTTTCTTTATAATTGTTCTGCATAATCTGATGTTTGATATCTATTCAATTATTTTTTTTTCTTTTTATGCTTTTAATAAAACAACTTTCAAAAATGTGTCTCAATCCTAAAAGATAACACCACATGAAAAGGAACAAAAGAAATCATTAAAAGGCAGAAATTATTGACTCAAGATATCAGATTAGAAGAATTAAATTTCTACCACCTGACTGCACAATAAGTAAGCTACTCTCTGCATTCAAAATGAAATAAAGAATTCAAGCAAATTTATTTGCATAACAGAAGCCAAAAATATAACTTTTACCTAAAATATTCAGATTATTAATAGTAAGATGTTTCTATATTACATCATGCAAATAATTACACAAAGTCTGTCATTTATAATGAATCTCTAAATTGTCTTCCAGCTCACACCTCCATGATGTTACTTGCAAACAAACATTGAACCTGTTTTTTTGTTTGTTTGTTTGTTTTAATTTAATTTTATTAAATTTATTGGGGTGACAATTGTTAGTAAAATTACATAGATTTCAGGTGTACAATTCTGTATTACATCATCTATAAATCCCATTGTGTGCTCATCACCCAGAGTCAGTTCTCCTTCCATCACCATATATTTGATCCCCCTTACCTTCATCTCCCACCCCCCACCCCCCACCCCCCACCCCCCACCCCCCACCCCCCTTACCCAAACCTGTTTTTGAGAAGGGAAACATGGTAGCCCCTAGTTGTCAAAATATAAGCATAGAAGTTTGTTTGTAAGATGTTGCAAAATAAAATATAAGATTGCTGGCTAATAAAGAATTTAGCTTAGTAGATTGGTTTTTAAGGGACTAGTTAAGAGACAGGAAGATAATCCACCCATCTTTACTACGAATGAAATAGGGGCAACCACGATTGCTAGAATTGCAGCATGTCATCTTTTTGTAGGCCCTGGAGCAAATAAACGTAGGGGTATCTCCTGTCCTAACAAGGTCCTTTGCCTGAGTTGGTATAAATCATGGTCTTCTTTCTGATCATACCTTCATTCCCTATACATAATTCTTCAACTTCTGCTCATCTTCTGGTTCGAAAATTGTTTGTCACCTTGGATTACTCATTTATAGGACTATTCATTTCTCATGGGCACAAGTTCTATCTTGAACCTCTTCATCTCCTCCACATTAATTACCAAACTCAGTACATATAGCCTTTGTATTACTTGTCAACGTGTGTATCTTGGAGCAATATATCCAAAGGACTAATAACAGCCTTTTATGTACTATCACCTTGATAAGCTCTGCTCACTAGTTACAATACGGGCTTGCCAATAGTTACACTTGGCATATTGTCTTTACTCAGTTGTCAAAAAATAAAAAAATAAAAAAAAAATGTTGTTTTAAACATTTGTGCCTGACTTCTATCTGCTATCCTTGAGAGATACTTACACTAATTGAAAAACATGGTGTCCTGTGCCCAGAATTGTTCATAGATATTTATCAGAATTCATGAACCAACGTTTGCATGACTTTGAGGTGTTAGATGCTTAGGCCAGAGAATGGTTATTTAATGATGCTTTACAACTAAAATTGTAACTAATGGGAGTTTAAATAGGTAGTGTAGTGACTGTACACCTCATTGCACTAGTAATACTTATTGATCTCACCATGTGAAAAGGCTCGGGTTTGAATCCTTGAGCTTCGAGAAAGGTCAGGAAAAAAAGAAAACCATTCGATTCCAGAAAGTCATCCAGGTGGACCAAATGAGAAAAGATGATAGAATGATCATCTCCCCTCTTATAGAATATGGAAAGCAGAGGTAGAAAAAAAATGATGGAAAGTTTTATAGATTTGAACATGTTCTATCAGCAGTCATTCAGATTACATACTAAACAAGCTGTCCTGGTTCCTGCCAATAGCAGAGGAACTTTGCACGAAATGCTGGTATAGGCTGCAAGAGACATTACCTTAACTAGATCCCACACCTATAGCCAGCAGCTAATCTAACTCTGAAGCACTGTTTTATTTTATTTTTTTAATTTTATTTTATTAAATTTATTGGGGTGACAATTGTTAGTAAAATTACATAGATTTCAGGTGTACAATTCTGTATTATATCATCTATAAATCCCATTGTGTGTTCATCACCCAGAGTCAGTTCTCCTTCCATCACCATATATTCGATCCCCCTTACCCTCATCTCCCACTCCCCTCCCCACGATAAATAGCATGAAATTTTGTGGAATTCTTCATTAGACTTATTTACTTTTATTATAATATATAGGGAAATGCAAAACAAGAATACAACTTTCTAAATGTTATTGAGGAAAAATGACAAAACCATTTCCATTGATTTTTAAGAAGTTTCCTTCTCTTTCAAAGACTCTTTTCCCAAAGTTATTGGCATATTTTTAAAGCAATATGTAATCGGGAAATATATTTATATTTGGATAAAGATCTACTTGTTAATCAGAATCTATCTTTTGTGATACCAAATATTATCACAGCTTAAATTAAATGTTTTAGACAGAACATTTACTTTTTTTGGTAGGTAGCTAGAGTTCATGGAAAATTCCTCCAGCAATACTTGATAGATCCCTAGTGGCATTAAAAAACAAACAAACAAAGAAATCCAGAACCTATCTTGGTAGTCATTTGTAATTTGCCTACTAGGAAAATCTGTTTTGTGCAGCTTGTGTATTTGTTTGAGCAGCATAATAGATGTAGAGTATATTTTGCCTTGTAAATTTTTTTTCCTTATGTTTAATTGTAACTTACAGGCAGTAAGATATAAAACACTGTTTTATTTAAAAAAAAGATTTTGAAGAAGCATTACTTTCCAAATTGAAGGAATGCTGACTAATACTATAAAAGCTTTTCTTAAAGAGTTTTTAGACTATGAAAATATAAGAAAATCACACAGCAAGGATGTTAACACTATCAGCCTTTTCAGTTTTGAAACATAATCAATGACTTGATAAGAACAATGTCCATTTTTAAAATTTTTCAATTATAGTTGACATTCAACATTATATTACTTTCTGGTGTACAGCATAGCGGTAGACATTTATGTAACTTATGAAGTGATCCTTCTGCTAAGTCTAGAACAATGTCCATTTTTAAAGCTTTCTTTTATTTTCTAATGCATTCCATATATAATGAGGAAACACCATTATGACATATGTATTTGACTTAATACAATTCAGTATACTATATGATACATACTAAAAGTTAAGATACACAGATATGTGTTTGATGACATATAAGATTATGATTAAGAATAATGCTGCAGATGATGTTGTGATTGCTACTAAAGATGATGAGATAGTAAAACATAAGAGTTAACTGAAAGTGTGTGTGTAAATATATACATACATATAATATATATGTTAGTAGCAATAACACCATCTACAGCATTATTCTGAATCAGAATCTTATTGCCTTTCTATGAAAAGAGAAAAGGGACTTCCAGAACAAGCTTTCTGTAGCCTGAGGAGCCAGTCTTGTCTGACATTGGCACTGGTCCAGTCACTCCAGTCATTAAACCCCCCTAATTCCATGCGTTCAATGCTCTATTGTAATGGTCACGTGCAGACAAGACAGAGAGATAGCTGAGGAGTCACTGTGTGCCTGTCCTGCAATCCCCTTGTGTACCGTACTCCTGCTTCCTTCCCCACCAACACTCAGAATCATTCCCATACAGCACAGAATGGGGTTGAGGTGAACTATTCCAAGGACAACATTCTAATTTGGAAAGGAGCAGATATAGCAGCCTTTCTCAAGTGACAGGATTCCACAATGAACACGATCTAGTCCAACCAGAATCTGTGTAGGCAGTTTCACATACATATTTAAATGATATATGAATGAGTGATCTATTCCAAACTGCTTGTTCTTTTACATTACTCCTTCTCCTGAGGGAAAGAGTTGGGCCTAAGAGTTGACCAGATGGACCACACAATGGTGTGCTGATACCATTTGTGCAGTGAATGGAAAAGATGATTTCAGAGCCCTGCCTATTCTCAAAGGATTCAGGCTTCCATCTGGTGGGAATGGCCAAGTCCGATCCTAACAATCCAGTTAAACACTAAATTCATACAGTTATTTAGAGAACTCCCTCAACAGTGTCAGTCTCACACTAGTTTCCAGTTTAATGTCACAATTTAGAGAACCATATTTGCAAGGGAGTTAAGGTCACTTCAGGAAATATACAATAGCAGTGTCCAAGCAAGGATGACACTTGTGCTCTCTTAGAATAGGGAAGGAAAAGAGACACACTGTGGTTAAGTGTTTTGCTTATGTGGTAAATCAGTGGCAGAGCCAGGAAGAGGATACAAGCTTTCTAGTTCTTACCTATGACAAAGCCAAGCAGTCACACAAAAGAAAAATTTTATTGCTTATGACAGCAGCCAAGTAAAATAAGACACAGCAAGAATCAGCGGCTTATGTTTTTACCATTACCAACACCCTTCCCACCATTGTTTCAAGCAATATCGTTTGGTGTTAACTCCTTAAAAGCTACCCATCTTTTTCTACAGAGCTGATTGTCTATTATCCTCTACAAACAAGTCCTTGCAAAGTCTGTCTCTGCTAGAATTAAGGAGGAGCAGTAGATGTCCTCGCCAAAATCCCAGTCGTGAAAGTTGTCATTGAAAAGAGCCAGCAGTGAACTCAGGGCCCAGCCAGCCCATTCGAAAGAAAATCTTTGTGTCGGTTGTTGCACTCACAAGGAAATGAGACTGTGGATGGAAAAATGACCAGTTGGACTACACATCCATGGAAAGGTTAGAGTAAAAAAGAAATTTACTCCCCGGCAGCCTGGATTTATCCTCCTCAATAACTAGGGTGGAGTACTTAGTGTTTGTTTTTCTCATTTCCCAAATTTAGAGAAGACAGAAAATTAGGCTTTGAGGGGAGCTGTTGTCTAGTTCTGTTAAACACAGATCCTTCTGTAAAATAGAGTCAGATGGAGAGCAATTCTAGCTGACCCCAATTCATAATCGTCATAAAAACAAAGCCAGTAGGGCTGGGGAGAGGTGAACTTTACGAGCAGACAGACAAAAGTAGGAAGACCTCACCTGAGCCTACTTGAGCTTCAGGGAACTTCTTTATGTGCCACTCCAAGTGGACACAAATAGACATTCTTCTATTAGTAGTTCCAGTTGACTACGAACTCAGGCATATATTGGGATTATTACAGCAACTCATCTGTTGATTTAATGCCTCTCAGTCGAATGGAACTATGTATCTCAAAGACAGACTGTACAGGACATGGTTAAGAGCACAGACTCCAGAGCCAGGTGGCCGGCATGCAGATCCCTGCTTCAGCACTTAAAGTCCTGTAACCTCAGATTGTTACTCCATCTCTCTGTATCAACCATCACATAGGACCTTTGGGAGGCACAAAGGAGTTAATGTGTGCAAAAGGCCAATTATCATGACTGTTCCTACTTCCACCATGCCCCTATTACCAGGAGTAAAATGTTCCGTTTAAAAGAGGCCTTCAAAATTTTTCTCAAATAATGCTGTTCACTCTCACTGAAAATGTATGGTGTTCTAAATCCTAGAAATGAGGATGTTAGCGTGGGCTTGGAGTCAGACAGCCTGGATTCAAATCCTGCCTTGGCCACTTACTGTACATAATTTTGCTAAGTTTCAGTTCTTTTCTATATCAAATAGGGACAATAATGCCTAACCCTGTATTGTTTTGTGTTCATTGAAATACCAGCTAGCTCGCGTTCTCTTTATCCCTCAGGAACTAGCATTAGCTCACTTGCCTATTTCCACACAATTAGAGTTCAAAACCACTTCCAAAATGACAGTAAAAATAAAACTTTCCTTCTCCTGGTCTCTTCTACCTCTTAAATAATTGTTCCTAAATATGAGTTGTCACCATTGCACAAAACAAATAAGAAAAACTCAAACGGTACAGTGTTTGTATTTTAGAAATTACTAAGAGCTGCTGGTTATCAGATGGGGGCTACACGGCACACCCCAAAGCAAGCAAATTCAAAATCCATACCCTACATTCCTGTTCTCTAAATCTGTTTCTTTGAGTTTTGGCTTGTTGCTTGGTTGGTTGGTTTGTACTTCCTTTGGTTCTCTACCAACCCTTGTTTCCCCCATGCAGATTTCAGTCTCACGTCCCATAGCACTTGAAACACCAAATTCTGCAGAACAATTCAGCCCCTCTGACTCCTAAACTTGTGTAGCCTAATCCATCAAGTACTGAACATATAAAAGCCTTTCCATTCAACAACATCCTTCCTCCTCAGAAAACAATTATCATTATAAGTAGAATTTTCAGATAATTTTAGTATAATGTTTGTCATACATTAAACACTGTGGGGTAGCTGTATAGAAAAGGATAAGGTTAGATATAGAAAGCTGAATAAAGCCTCCGGCCCACAAACACGTCCCGTCTGGTAAGTCACGGTATATTAGCTCCATATTCAATAGTTTATGAAACTATGCATCCATGTAGATAAACGGGTGGCCATGTGTGACAAGTAATCCTCTTTAATTCTATTAATGCCATATGCTATTACTTCTTTGCAGAGAGCAACAACTTTAGAGAAACAAAATGTTCTACACTTTTACAGTGTGCATGTTTCATCCTCAATTGAGATGGATTCCATTTCCAAAAATGCAATAAAAAACACACCCAGGTTTTAACTTGATTTTTCTTATGCAATACTGATTGATGCTATTCATTTCTTAAGCAGCTGCATGTAAGGGATGCAATAGGTTTGCACAATCCCCTGTCCTTAATCAAGTTGTTGCTGGTATATATGTATTCATAAATTGAACCTAAAATGAAGTTGGCAAAAGCTATTCACAAATGCATTTACTCACAACATTTAGATGAGAATTGGCTCCCTTTGGTTTAATCCTCCAGCAAACATTTATCCAGATGCACTTACTCCACCCTGTCACAGGAAGGAACTAGTAATTGTTTCTGTGTACTGATATGCTCTTATAATTAAGGTTTTGGGGATGTGGGTAAAAAGCTGCTTGGTGCATTTAATTAAAGTTAGTAGGAAATTTAACACCAAGCAAGCATTGTCAGTAGAACTTAGTATTTAAGACAAAGAAACCCAGGTGTTTACAAATGTATGCCAGAAGAAATTAGAGACTTGCTATATTCAGAAAGGAACATCATACATTCGGTTTTCAAATTCCTCAAAAGAACTACAAAATCTCGGATTCTGAGTGAATAGAACAATAGTTTTATAGATCAATAGACTAATCAACCAAGCTGGAATAATTGAGTACCTACTACGTGCTTAAAAAATGAGATTCACTTCTTAATCTTGAAAGAAAAAAATTGAAGAAATATAACAAACCATTCTCATCTGGGAGATGAGACTAAAGAATAAAAAATAGTTAAGTAAAAGTAAAAATATACAAAACTAAGTGCTAGAATGACAAATTACCTTCAAAGTACAATAAGAATTCAGAAAAAAACACACAGCAAAATGAGAAGTGTCATAAAGGACTGCTCCATGAGTTAGCACACAGCAAAGCTTCAACTTGAAGGAGCTCCTGGTGACCAACTCTGGAACCATTTGAGCATCATCAGCATCATCAGCATCATCACAGTAATAGATTATAACCCAAAGAACAAAACAGGTATCAATGAGACCATACTAATTCAAATAAATAATTTAAAAAATAAATGCATGGGAGAGAAGGGAAAGCTTTTTTATGGCAAAATGCTAATTGATAAATGTAGAAAAAAATGGTAGAATTTGAAATTCATCATTTTGCAAATGCCACAGTAGTAACTGTTGCAGGCAAGAATCATTTTTGGACGCTAAAATTAGTGGGGAAAAGTCTAAGGAGAAACAGGATATTTGTAAAATCTCAAAGTAATTCCCCACAAACTACTAAGGTACAAAAAGAGAAATGGTAACTCTACTGAATTGGATAGTAGCCCCCCAAATTGATGTTCTTCCTGGCCTCAAAATGTGGCCTTATTTAGAAATAGGATCACTGCAGATGCAATTAATGAAATTAAGATGAAGTCACACAGGAATAAGGTCGGCCCATAGCCCAGTATGACTGGTGCCCTTATAAGAAGAGAAAGATGTTGAGACAGATACAGAGAGACCACAAGTCCTTGGAGGCAGAGATTGGAGTGATGCTTCCCAAAGCTAGGAAATGCCTGGGGCTGCCAGAAATGGCAAGGAAAAATCCTGTTTTAGATGCTTCACTGGGAACAAGACACTAAGAAAACTTTGATTTCAGATTTCTAGCCTCTGGAAGAACTGTGAGAAAATAAGTATCTGTTGTTTTAAGCCACCCAGCTTGTGATATTTTGTTCTAGCTGCCCTAGTAAACTAACACAGAAACTTCAAAGCAGAAAAAGCTGGCAGACACCATGTCACGTGATCAAAGTGACCATCACTAGTAAAAAGACATATCCACAACATGTACCTCCTGATATGATGTAGTGAGAAGGGCACAGTTTCACTTTTGCAGTACTCTTGACAAACATACTTAATATCAAATTAAGAAGAAGAAAATGTCAAATAATTTCAAGTTAAGAAACATTCTATGACATAATTGGCCAGTATTCTTTAAAAATAGCCAAGTTGTAAAAGACAAAAAAGACAGATGAAAAATTGTCTCAGATTAGAGGAGACTAAGGAGACATGACAAGTTACAAAATGTGGGATCCTGGATTCTGAGCCAGGATGAGAGAGAGAGAGAGAGAGAGAGAGAGAGAGAGAGAGAGAGAGAGAGAGAGACAGAAATATTAAAAAGGACTATTGACAAATTTTAAATATTGTCTTTAGATTAGTTTATTTCCTGGTCTGGATCACAGTATTATAGTTACATAAAATGTTATCATTAGGGGAAGCTGGAGGAAGGGTATTCATGAAAGAGTACTATTTTTGCAACTTGTTTAAAGTCTAAAAGTATTTCAAAATAAAATAATTTTAAATAGAATTGTAAATAAAATGCAGGGTGAGGGAATGATAGGGTCAAGCAAGACAGATAAAGGAAGGGATCCTTTGCCACTTAAGGGATTGGTTTGAACAAAGGCAAGGCATGGAGGGACTGGGTCTGTGTTGCAAGTAACAGGAGGGCACATTGGAGCCTTCATAGAATATCACTGGTTTAGGAAAGTTCCTGAAAGTCAGACAGGAATTGCATACTGATATAGAATGGAATCTATGTAGGTTTTTTAGCAAAAGAGTGATGTGATGATAGCACTGTTAAATTACAATTTGGTAGAAAAATGCAGGGTGGATGCTGCTTATATAGACTCTTCCTGTCAAATGAATCTAATCTTCTTTAGGATAGTAGCTGACTGAGAGTTTGAAGGGAGTGCTTGTCAAGATTTCTGTCTGTATTCTGGGTTGCATTATCTCTGGTGTTGTCATCCTTTCCTTACAGGGAGAGTTGAGATTTAGGACTGAAGGGTAATACAACATTAAAAAT
This sequence comes from Rhinolophus sinicus, assembly GCF_057876585.1. Taxonomy (NCBI): domain Eukaryota; kingdom Metazoa; phylum Chordata; class Mammalia; order Chiroptera; family Rhinolophidae; genus Rhinolophus; species Rhinolophus sinicus. The sequence goes on along the minus strand of NC_142503.1, from coordinate 79,644,430 downwards.
ATTGTCAGAAAAGTCCTAATAGGAAAATACAGGTAACTAACATTTAGAAAGCAAATAATCCAAATACAAAATAAAAAATTGTGTGGGCTAAACCAAAGGAAGAACTTAAGGTTAGAGCAACCACACTGTAGGTAGCATAATGATTCAAATTCTTAGAGAATTAGTTCAATAAGAAGAAACGCTAAAACCATTATTTTTCTCTGTTTAGTGTTGGTCTGATCCCTTCTAGATTACATTTCAAGATCTAGGTAACAGAGTAAAGATGGATATAAAGAACCAAAGAAGGATCAAAAGAGGCAAGTGACCAAGAATTTAGAGAGTTCAGAAATAACTATAAGTAACAACAGGTCCTAAAATAATGCAGTTTGAAAAGATTAGAGGAAAAGGGGATTGAAAATGTACTCCACTATCATGAAAGCTCATTAATTCCAGCTCAGCTAATGAAATTGACAATCACTTACCATAGATTAGTTTGAGTTTATCTTTATATTATTTCAAAGAAATATTTTGTTAAACATATTAATAATATAAACTAAAGGCACCATTTAGAAAGCTTTTTATGAAAGCTTCTAGTCAAGATGGCAGAATAGGTAAACACTGCTTGCCTCCTCCCACAACCACATCAAAATTACAACTAAATTATAAAACAACCATCTTTGAGGATGGCCTGAATTCTAGCTGAACAGAACTCCTATTGCTAAGGATATACGGAAGAGGCCATGTCAAGACTGGTAGGAAGGACAGAGACACGAAGTGGCTTGGTCCCACACCCACGTGTGGCAGTTAAAAACTGGAAGAAATATCTCAGCTGTAGAGATCCCCCTAATGAGCAAATGGTCCCAGCCCCTCATCAGACTCCCCAGGGTAGGACTCCAGTGTTAAGGAGAGAAGTCCCCAGAACTTCTGGTTGTGAAAAACAGCAAAAATTGTGGCTGAGTGAGATGGAGGGCTGCTGGAGTCCCAAGTGTTCCTCTTGAAAGGCCCATGCATGGACTTACTCACTCTGAGCTCCAGCACTGGGGCAGCAGCTTAAAGGCACAAGGAACATATGGGAAGAAATTGAAATGTCTGGCTTCAAGGAAAAGGACTGAAGGGGCACCTTTCTCCCAGACAGAGTGCTGGCAGAAGCCATTATTCCTTTGTTGAGCTCTCCCTAATCCAGTCTACAGAGGTCACCATATCTAAGACTCCATCAGTCTAGCTAACATCCTTGGCCCCATCCCAGTGATTCCCTGAGACCCCACCCCACCCAACTTGTGGGTCCACTCAAGGCACTTCCTGTGGCTTTTCCTTTCAAACAGCCTGTCTTGGCTCATATTTCACTTCCCTAAAACCTCCCAAAGGTTCATAAACCCCCAACAAGGAGCATCTTGCATCATCATGCCCTGTACTTCTTGCTAAGAAGCTCCAAGCCTGGCACTAGTGGCAGCTGGCCTTGGTTTGCAGCTTAACTTCTCCCAGGAGGCACCTCTAAGACTAGCACGGGTGGCAGCCATCTGTGGTTTGTTTTGTGGCTCATTCCAGGTGGCTTCAGGCAGCGTACAGGCAACAGCTGACCTTGGCCTCCACTATGGTCCCTCTCAAGAGTCCTCAGAAACAACACATCCAGTGGCCAGTTGCTAGATCCAACCACCCAATCACGTCCACACACAAAGGGCAGACTCAGCTGGCACTAGAGCCCCACAAAAGTAAATCCTGGTCTATAGGATCAGCCCCTCCACAATAGCTCTTCCTCTAGAGTTATGGTCAGTGTTCACAATCAGTCAGGCTGAGGATCAATCTCACTGATGTGCCAACAGCAATGAAGGCTCAATTACAACAGAAGGGCACACAAAAACCACACAAGAGGCTCAGATGACATGCAGGAATGCACCACGGAGCCCCATAGGACACCTACTACATTAGGACACTCTACCAAGCCTGGGAGACA